>NC_048277.1:24809831-25109831 GCF_009762535.1 Notolabrus celidotus
AAGATATTAAGATTACGAGTTTTTGCCCAAATAAGGACATGACTGACTTGACTCCCGGGCGGGAACACAGAGCTGTTGGCTAGGAGGCTCAAACTCCGCCTCTTTACGTTACATTCTGCCTGGTTGAGTTCTGCATTTCCAATATGGCCGTCGATTGGCTTCAAAACAGCGCTCAGGAACAGATGGGTGACGTCATGGATACTACGTTCTTATTTTATACAGTCTATTGTTTCAAGACATGTAATGCCTAGTGCATGTCATTATGTCAAGATAATGGCACAAGCATTTGAGAGACATAGCAACATATTGAGAGAAGAAGTCTTATATTTTTTTATTTCTATCAAGAAAAATGCACTTGTTATTAGTGAAAATACACTAATTTTAAGGTATTACTGGGTCCATTGAGGTTAGATTTTTTTTACTTGTTTTGGAAAGTCTCAACAAGCCAAATTTTCTTGTTCTGTTGGCAGATAATTTTGCTTAGTTTAAGGCATATACCCCCAATTTTTGTATATTGTTTCTTGTTTTTGAAAGCTGGCTTTTTGCAGTGTAGATCTGTCCTCAGCTGCCACTTAACCTGAATACACACTGCATTAATTTGAGTGATGACTGCATGGTTATCTACTGCTAATAGAGAAAATTATACAGCATATGCCAACGATACCCGTACATAAATCAGTATAATTATAGTCTGAAAAGGTCAGGGAATGCGATGAGCAACACTCAGCTGAGATGGTTAAGTTTAACTCAGACTAAGGTATCCAGTCGAAGCTCACAGTTAAATGTTGCTCTGAGTATCTGTCATACGTGTCTGCCGCCGTCCTCTCATTATGACCTGTCACAAAAGTTCTACCTCACATAAGAAGGTTGCTCTAGCATGTCTTGTGTGTGCTCTGTTGGTGCTGAGGGGAGGAAAAGCTGTCCTTTCGTAGACAACGAGGAATGTTTCAGTGAACATGCGTGTTGGCACATAGCGCAGATGCTTTAAGTTGCCTTGGGATGAATGTTTGTGCAACTGTGCAGTGTTGCAGTCTATAGAAAACATTGTATGTCTGGAGTCCTGGACTGTTATGGGGTGAAATAATCTTACTTCAAAAACAAAAATAAACACTCCTGATCATGTTGTTTACTTCAACCTTTGAATGCTGCTTGTTATGATGCAGACTGTTCATGTATTTATCACAAGCAGCAACCTCCGGTCTAAAACTATGAGTCCAATGTGGAAGTGCTAAAAAGTGCAGTTCATCAAGGATCCGCTTGAGGCTGGCTCCGGAAGTACCGGAAACCACATACACACCAATTCAAGAAAGTCGATCTCTAAAGCAGAAATAAACATGTTTACAGCCTGGTACAAAAGACAAGTGTAGTCTGGATAGCTAATTTCTCGATCGGCACACAATGTAGGGGGGGAGGGAATTTTTTTCTAGCGCGGCAATTTCGAAGATATTGAGATTACGAGTCTTCCAATGAGAGGCACAGCTGACTTGATTGACAGGCGGGAACACTGTAGCTGTTGGCTAGGGGGCTCAAAGCCCGCCTCTTTACGTCAAAATTGGCGACAGCAGCAATATGGCTGCTGACAACGATTTGCCTCAAAACAGCCCTTCAGAAACAGATAGGTGACGTCACGGATACTACATCCATATTTTATACAGTCTATGGTTTATCACAGAGTAGAACAGACTCTCTGTTTGGTTTGTTGTAAACTACTGTAGGATTTTTTCTTAGCAATGCCATTATATGTGCTTACCACATGTTGCAACAGAGGCAATGGGACTACTTGTTCATTCACTAAAGCACCTAATTAGTCTGTTGTTGTTGTTTGTGATAATATATGGTGATTGTCCTGTAATGTTGTAACAGGTTGAAACATATTGTGTGGCTCTTTTTCTCATTACATGTTGCAACACAAGTATGTTTCTCTCAATGGTGCTGTTAAGATTAGTTCTGTTTATTTCCAATCAACCAGTTAACTCCAAGTCTCTGTCAGAGGGGAGATTTAATTGTGATGATGTTGCACTTTGACAATACAAAATGTATTGTCCTCATCTGTTGTTTATAATGTAGTCAGTGTGCTGGTCAGTAATCCTTTGCGGGCTCACTGACACGGTGAGCATAATTTATGCATGTAATGCAGCACACCTGAAGAGGAGGGGCATATTAATGCCCGCCATGCAAAGAGAATTGACAGATACTGCTCTGGTTCAACACGGCACTTCAGGGGTTAAGTCCGATACAGCAGTTTACACTGCGGATGGATGTTCGCTAGTACAGAGGAGTCCCATGCTGTAGCGGAACTGCAGATCCCACACAGATCGCTGCCAAGCTAGAGGGGATTTGCTCCGATCCCATGAGCGTGTAAGGAGAGAGCTGGAGGGAGAGATACATGATGAGGGAAGATGTTGGGAGAGGATGCAGACCTGTGCAGGACAGAGGAAACATTAGGGCGTAGCTGCGAGGTGTGTTTCATAACCCCCTCACCTGTGGTCGTAATTTCAGTAGTTCACGAGCTGAGAAAATAGAAGAGAAGAGGAAGGTGGGGGCGAGAATCTCCTGGCGATGATTGGTGCGGTTCTGCACTGAGGCTGCTGAAGTGCGTCTGCAGGAATCTCCTGCTGGATTTACAGAGGAGTAGCTCGAGGTTGGAGAGGCTTTGGTGTGTGTCCTCTGTAGCGGCCACGATGAACTGATGTAAGTACCTCTGACCTTCTCTGCATCCAGTTTAATCTAAATACTTTAGTAACAAATCAGAGAGACTAAGACACAGTGCTGGAGTGTGTTAACCTTTAAATAACACAACTGTGTTGCTCGTGGCTCTAATGGTTTGTAATTAAGTTTTATATCACAGTTAATAGATTAAATCTCCTGACCTTCTTATCACTCGTGCTTTCCTGCATCTCCCCCCCTATCTCCCCTCCGTTAGAGATCCACAGTACAGTGTGTGCACATGTTGTATGTGCACAGTGTCACTTGTCTCTCAGGGGACCCCCTGGTGGGGGCCAAGGTATTGGCCCTCATTAGCATCTGAATATGCTCTCCGAGGCAGGAGAGTTTTAGCAGTTGTCAGCACTCCACAGCACATCGTTTTCAATTTCTGAAGTGATCAATCATCTTATTCTACTTGTTTGCTGCTTCACTGCCAGCAGTCACAGCAGAGACTGATACTGTTGTTGTTTTCTGTCTTTGGCTGCTGTGCAACTTGCATAGTGTTCTTTCTGACAGTACCCTTGTTGGACTTAGCAATCTGTTCTTTGCTGGCATGCTAGTCTTTGTGACAGTGTCATCCTGGTTCGTTAAATGCTTGTGAGGGAAATGAGATGCGTTTCTTTCCCAGCAGGAGACTGAGACTCATTAGCTTTATTGCTGTTCTTATCTTTTGGGGACTTATCTGGAGCTGGACTAAGGAACAACATTCAGGTCCCCAAAAAAGGATGGTGGTGTCTGGCTTCAGTTGTTTGACAGAATTTAAAGTGTGCTGCAGTCTGCTTCAACAAAACGAGGAAATGCATCATACTTGTGGGATTTTTTGATAAGTTTTGCATGAGCAAATTTGCTGAATTCATTATGTGTTTCTCAGCATTGACAGTAAACCTCCTCTGTCAATGTTACTTGTTCAAACAGCCACATTTCACAGCCCTGGTATTGTAAAGGCTTTGTGAAAATCATCCACCTCTTCCTGTGTCCCTCAGGCCTTTACAGACAAATCCAACAAATGGGCATTGGGGAGAAGGAGAATGCGTTTTCTTTGCTGTACTGCATCATTTGTTTCGATGCATGGCATTTAATATAACAGGAGGTTATTAAACGTTCTCCAGTGTTGCTGCTGCAAGTTTCCCTTAAATCACTCTGTTGCAGCATCACAACGGCAGAATTAATGAGAGCTATTTTTAGCTCCTCTGGTCCCAGAGCGGTCAAAATTGAATAAGGTTCTGCCTCAGCCCTAAACCATAGTACTGCATAAAATCTATTCTCTCAGTCAGAGGATTGAACAGCCCACCATTTTGCCTCTGTTCCCTCTGTGGATGTGGAAGAAGTATGATTTTGTTTTTCTGCTGAGTAGAGAGCGAGGGAGCCAGCACTCTTTAATTTTAATGATACTCCAAAAATGAATACAGAATGAAACACCATTTTTGCTTCCCTCCTGGAGGGTCATGTTAGGTTAGTATTGTGATGACTCATTGTATATTAAGGACTTTTGTCTCAGACAGGAGACGGAGATACTCTTCTGCTTCTTCAGGTTTCTAATTTTCACCTGGTGTGGATGAATAGAATCACTCCTTGGTACAGAGGAGCTTTTCTATTCCAGTGAGGACTTTCACATTTCAGATGAAGATGACTGTGTCCTGTTTTTACGGTAAAAAAGCACAAATTCTGGAAATGGTCTAATGAGGCCTGAGATCTGAGGTATGGCATGCAATACTACTCCCTTAAATCAGCTCCTTTTAGCATTTTACCAGCCAAGTTTGTATTTGGAAATGAAAAGAACTGTCAAAAGGCAGGTTCCTTGCCAAAGTGGCTCGTAGGTTTGCCATCAGCGACCAAAATCTGCTAATATTCAATTCTGGTGGCCTCACATGGGGCTGCCAAACCACACAACAAGCACTCATTTTTGTCATTGCAGTGTATTATTTTACTTGCTTATCGGTATCTTTTTACAATATGCTACAAATATCTGCCTCAGAATTTAGTAATATCACCCACCGTATGAGCCATTTTACCTATGTTGTTTTTGTTCTTTTGTTTTGTTACTTGCACAATCACCACAAGGGGTACTTCAGGTAAATGGGCAGGTAAATGCTACAAAAGGGGCACAGGTGAAGTAGTGATCTTGGGAGCGGGAAGAGCACATGGTTTTTACCGCTTGTCTTAGACCACACTGTTATCCTCATCATGCATATCACCATCAAAGTAGGTTGCATGTACCTGTTTATCATCTGGATCAATAAACAGCAAGAAATAACTAAGTTTCTCAGAGACCCTCAGAATGTCTTGAAATTGTTGCTCCTTACAAAGTTGCTTTTTCATTTTAAGTAAATGCCCAAAAAAAGCAAGGATATATTTGCAGTTTCCTTTAAATATAATTGAAAATATAATTATTCAATGGATTATCATTTTGTATTCTACTTCTTTTGATTGATTTTTCCTTAAACCAACTCATTGTTTCTGCACTGCAGTAATTAGTTCATGTGAACCAGGGTTGTAGGAACAATATTCCAGGGTTGCATATAATTCAAACAGTAAAAAATGTATTGATATTCGAAGCAGCAGCCCGCCACCCCAAATGTGACATGACCCCCTCTCCACCGCTCCAAAACAAAGGCACGAAATACTTTTGTCATGGACTTTACGTAACTCGTGTGCACTTGTTGTCATTCAGTGGCATGCACGTCCTCTTTGAGCATTGTCTCCGCTCTGCTTGAGTGTTTCTACCACTTATTCATGCTTCACACACACACAGTAAAAGCTTTGTTTTTTAATTAAGCGTGCATGTTAGCAACTCAGGACTTTCAGGTTGCCAATGAGAAGCTAGAAAAATTGCAGCTAACCTATTTTGCTGCAAGCTACACACGTCTCTGCCAAAAAACACAGTTTACTGACCCTGTCTAAAAAATATTTGTGCCTAGCACTGTAGAAAACTTCCTAGGAATTAAATATGAAGAAAGGTTACGCTTTGTGTATGCTTTTCAAAGGAAAAGCCTTGTTCTTTTTTTTTGTTTAGTAACTGCCCACGTTTTCATACAAAGCTTTTTATTCTGAATGTGTATCCTGGACAGTTATTTAGAGTCACTTGCAAATAGGGTTGGCTCTTAATAGGTAACTTAAATATAGTTGGGGAAAATATATTTTAGCATAATCCTGACTAAAACAAACAGATTTCATGCAAGTACAGTTGAATATCTATGCTATTCCTCAATCACATGCACATAGCACACTGCTTACTGCAGGGCTATTGAGACCACGCCCCCTACATGCACTGTGCATTCCTACATGCACTGTGCATTCCTCACATGCACAGATGATTTCTAGAATCCTGAAGAGGCTAGGCTTGAGAAGCTTGAGGGAAGATGCTTTTTTATTTAACATTTTGAACGGTACTTTGATGGGATTGCATTGTTGTTAATTTTTGAATGGGTTAGGTTGGGGGGATGAGTAATATTTAACTAAACATTCATGTTTCACTTTCAAATAAATCTGTTTTGATTGTATGAATTTGGATGGATGTCTGCTAATGACAAAACAAATATTTATGCTTGGATATGATACCTTTCCATTAAATTACCCTCAATTCCCAGTTAATTCCCACAAATTCCCATAATACCCATGGAAAATTTCAAATGTGGAATATTTCCGAAATTCCCTAGCTTAACTTCCCATGGAAATTTACCGAAAAATGTTCCACCCCTTTGCAACCCTAATTGCAAAGCTCTTCATTTGCGATAACAGCGATTATGAAGAGCAATGGAGTTCACTATTTATGAACATACATTTTAAACATTAGTTATAAAATCTGAGCATAAAAATTCAAGTATATTTCCAAAATGACAAATCCAAAGAATGGAATTTGAATAGGATTGTAGATGAAGATCTTCAAGTCCTGATGTGAACATGAGTCACATTCAATTGCTCTCAGAAGAGTATTCCTTCAACAGACACACTCTGACAGTCTGTTCGGCTGTGGTTCTAACTTCAGTGAATTTAAAGAACTCTTGTGTTGTTGACCATTTGTTCACTGGCTCCACACAGTCCACTTCCACTCCTGTCCCTTCTCCACTCAGCTGTGAGATCCATCTGTGTTGTGGTCCATCTGTGTTGTAGAGCTGGCTCCCAAAGTTGCTTGGTTGTAATCCCCCCAAGCATGACCCATGCGACATGGTGCGTCTCCGCTGTGGAGCGGCTGCCAGCCCTGGCTCTGGCCTGTGGCGTGAAGCTTCTGTTGGCATCAGTTGTCAGCGGCCATAAAGGACATTCACAACATTTCTACAGAAGTCATCCGTCACTGGATGCTGCAGAAGAGAACAAAGTGTACACAGGAGAAGTATGGAGTTGACTCTTTTATTTGCTTTCTGTTCTGTTTACTTGACTTTTGAGACTTGTGTCTTTGGCTCTGAACAGAGCACTCTGCTGTTGGTTTGGTCGTGAGACTTCAAACTAAATGCAGTGTAGTTGTTCTGTAATCATTCCTTACTTATATTTGTTAACTCTGCAGATATCTTACTTTAAAGGAGCAGTAATGTGTTTGTTTTTGGCAAATGTCAGGCAATTAGTGCAAACTGAATTTAGATATACATGTGGCAGCAAGTAAATAGTGCTCCTCTAAAAAAAAAAAATAATTTGTTCCTAAATGAATTCAGCCGTGTCTTCTCTTTAAAACCTCTCACTGTTGAGAGGAACCTTCAGACACGGCCTGAAAATGTCAGGCCACTTGAACAACACCGCACTGTTCCCCCTCTGTTACCAGAGCAACAAGCTCTGCAGGAGGAGAAAGCAAAATTACATCCCTTCAAAGTGAAAGGTGTGTGTGTGTGTGTGTGTGTGTGTGTGTGTGTGTGTGTGTGTGTGTGTGTGTGTGTGTGTGTGTGTGTGTGTGTGTGTGTGTGTGTGTGTGTGTTTGTGTGTGTGTGTGTGTGTGTATGTGTGTGTTGTGAGGGAAAATGGAGAGTGGGAGAAGGGGACATGCAAAGGACTATGGTGAATCTGTTTAATATTTCCCCCTTGAACTCTGTTGTTTTTCCTCTACGTCAGATTCCTCCTCTTTTAGCTCCGTTTTGAAATTTTACGTTCCGCTAACTTTATGGAGATTTATCTGTAGTGCATCGACACTCTGTAAACATTCTCTAATCACATTTTCCAGTCAACAAATTCGCAGTCTTTACTGCAACACAGGGCCTGAACATTAAATGCTTGTGTGTGTGTGCATGTTTGTGTTATGCCGCCTATAAAGAATTTCTTAAAGTACAAATGTCAACTGGAAACAAGTACCTCCTAAAACTTTGCAGTTTAGTGGCAAACCATCTATAAATTCAGACAGAATGTCAGAGTTCTTAGCATCAGCGTTTTCACAGTGCATATCTAAAAGACAGGGGGCATAAATCCTCCTCCCCGAAGAGCAAACTTTCCAGAGAGAATTCATGCCTCTGCTTTCAGCAGTCTTGTTAATATTCAGATGTCTTTTTCCCTCCTCTTTCAAGTGCAGTGTATTCAGCGTAAAAGGCCATGGGGGAGTTCCCCAGTTCAAACTTTTGTTCCCTCCCTCCCTCCCTCCCCTGTCCTTGTGCGAGTCCCACCATAAGCTTCTTGAGGAGTTGGTGAGTGTTGCTGCCAAGCTGAGAACGTCTGGGGCCACCTGCGGCAACTTATTCAGCTGCTTGTGTTCTCAGACACCAGCTTACGTTTGGCACTTGGCCGACAGGTCATAACACACATTAAGGATGATGTGTTGAAGGAAGCCTGGGAGATAAAACATAAAACAGGACAGCAGCAGAGACAATAGGGTACATTGCTGCCTCAGATCAGGGTTTCCTGTTGTGCAAAAGCAGAATACACATTGGCCATGGTTACATGATGTTTTTTCAATCGGAATTAATTATTCAGGATTAAATAATTTGGAATGAAAGTATTGTCCATCGCGTTTACACGGAAATAGTAATTCCGGATTGAGATTTACATGGAAAACACGTTTAATCGTCTTTATTCAATTCCACTTAAGGTCTGGGGGTTGGGAAGGGTTCTTTTTGGACAGGGGCGGGCGTGACGTATTTACGTCTACCGGAAGAAAACATAGTCCAGTTCCTGCTTCTTTTATTTTTGGTTACAACCAAGCGGCAACCTCCACTCTGAAAATATGAGTCCAATGCGGAAGTGCTAAAAACTGCAGTTCATCGAGGATCCGCTTGAGGCTGGCTCCAGAAGTACCGGAAACCACATACACACCAATTCAAAAAAGATGATCTTTACAGCAGAAATAAACATGTTCACAGCCTGGTACAAAAGACGAGTGTAGTCTGGATAGCTAATTTCTCGATCGGCACACACTGAGGGGGGTGAATCTTTTTATAACGCTGCGATTTCAAAGACAATGTGATTACGAGTCTCCCAGTGAGAGGCACAGCTGACTCCGTGAACACTGTAGCTGTTGGCTAGGAGGCTCAAACTCCACCTCTTTACGTCACACTGGCTCCACAGCAGTAATATGGCTGCCGCTGACGATTTGCCTCAAACAGCTCTTCAGAAACAGATGGGTGACGTCACGGATCTTACGTCCAAACTTTATACAGTCTATGGTTTAATCGTCTATTCAATTCCGCTTAAGGTCTGGGGGTTGGGAAGGGTTCTTATTGGACAGGGGCGGGTGTGACGTATTTTCGTCTACTGGAAGAATACAGACTCCAGTTCCTGCTTCTTTAATTTTTGTTTACAACATGTGACCACACAAGTGACAAGTCCCACGATTAAGTTGGACGCTACAGCTTTAAGAAGGTCCACATTTTTATGCTTCCGTCCATCAACTCTTTTCATGATATCCATTTCTTCTAAGGCTCCTATTAAATAAATAGTCTCGGCTCGAGTCCAACGCTTGCTTCGGACGGCCAATCTGGGATATGTGCGTCATCGCGACAGGAGAAGGGAACGAGCATGCTCAGAACGACTGGAATTAATTTAAAGCGGAATGAACGTATACATGATCGAGGAATTATTCAATTCGGATTTAAAATCAGAATAAACCACCCACTTACTTTAATTCGGAATGGTCATTTGAATTCGGAATTAGATGTTTACAAGGTCATCTTTAATCTTTTTAAAGAGGATTTAATTTTTATTCTGAATGAAAGAGGAATTAAAAGTCTCATGTAAACGTAGCCATTGTTTCCTTTAAAACATCACATTTTTTAAATATGTTTTGCCTTTGACTCATCCAAGATTTAGGCATCATTATCACTTTTAGGAACTCGATAGCCGAACCATTAGCGGGTTGTCATGTTGATGTGTTGCTTGTTAATCTTCAACATGAGCTGTGCTGACACTTGCAAGTTGTTCAGCGCCTGAAGCTGCAAACAAGGTGGTTGTAATGACAGCTGGAGGTCCAAGCACTGAAACTGAAACTGCTTTTAATGTGCACTTCATTTTGTCATCACACTTTATGTGCCGCAACATGAGATCACTCCTCCTGATGCCTCCTTTGCCAAGGCGGCCATACTGTTGGTGTTCAGAAACCAGCTAGCGAAGCAGGGAGTGAAATAGTGTGCGATAGTCTCACCTATTAAGGTCACAGACCTGGGATCGCTTCACCTGACGAAATGGGGGTTATTGCATTAGGTGCTGTGATGTGGCAGGTAATTTTCTCGAGGGGATGGACCTGATAGTATTTTATACGCAGTCATTGAATGTCTAATGTGTCGTGAGATTGTGGTGGAGGTGAAATGATATAGAAGGAGAGATAAGATAAGAAGTGAGCTGTTGGTCGCCGAGGACACTGCTGACCCAACAGCTGAAGGAGGCGACCTTCATCTTATCCTCTCTGGTTGTTAATGTGATGGAGGGTGTGCTTGAATTTTAAACACTAACTCTCAGAGCGGTCTAATGTATGGAGCAGGGTTTAATCATTGTATCATTATACTCCATGCCCTGCAGACATAGGATCAGGTACTGTAATGTTGCACACATGTGGTCAATTTAAAACTTTGTGTGTGTGTGTGTGTGTGTGTGTGCTGCAGACAAAACCAAACACAATGCTAGGTGAGTCAGTAGGGGTGGGAATCGAAAACTGGATCTGACTTGGAACCGGTTCCAATTGATCAATTCCATCGGAATTGTACACCTCAAATGTTATCGATTCTTCTGAACGATTCATTTTCCAGCACAACTACCTCAAATAGGCTGAAGCATTTGTTGACTCGGCATCAAAACTTGGGGTTTGCGTCGGGCCGAAGTAGACAAGGGTTCTATCGGGGAGGTGAACCCCCGCCTACCTCTCCCCTTTCGGAATCGGGACACTTTCCCCCACCGAGAGGGGGTAAAATACCTCCACGATGACCCCCGGAGGAAAAGTGTTTTTCCTTTCCAAATTCAAAGTCTTTTCCTCCAGGCTCCAGGGGCAACGTCCGGACTCATGCGGCCGAGAATACTACTGTTCATTATGTTCAAGTTGAATATGTTCATGTTCAGTCTTGTGCAGACATAATTTTTGAAAAAATAAAATGGTTCCTTTTGGTGCGGAAGACTGTGTAGAACTACTTTTTTCCCCCTCAAAAAAAACACTCAGGCATCATTAGGAGAATTGATAAGGAATTGGATTGATAAGCAGAATCAACAATGGCATTGACATTGATCAAATCTTATCAATTCCCACCCCTATGTGTCAGTGTGTGAAGGCAGCAGAGTAAAACTTGAAACAAACTCAGTAACATGCTTTGTGCAGCTCTGTGTTTGTAGCCACTGTGACAATTGGCATCCATTTCAAACTTTGCCCATGAGGAACACAGAAACACTAGAACTGCCTCCATCCTTTGAATAGAAACTCAGCTTTGTTCAGGGAATGGAATGGAAGTGGGCTCCTGTCTTCTACTATCATCGCCTTTTATAAAACGCGTATGCTCTTCCACTGTTCACTGTTCATCATTCGCAGCTTTGTTTACTGCGTTCCACGGCGCAGTATAATCCTCTCCAAACCTCTCAGGTGGCAATTGTTTGAACATAATGCAGATGTATTGATTGTAGTTATGTGCCTTTTAAGTATAAGTGTGCACAATACAACCGCAATTAGATTGTAGTCAGACCATCATCATCTGTCACTGGAAAAAGATGGTGATGGATCATCCTGCAGACTTTGCAAATGTAATTTACAGCTGTGGTTAAAAGCTGCTGCTGCTTCTATTTTGGGAGCAAACACTAGAAGCTCTTACACTGACAATTTTTTCTTCAACCCGAATAAAATAATTGTAGTAGAAATTAGAAATAAACTGTTTCCAGGAAGTGTGGAGAACGACTGGCAGACTGTTTTCATATATTTTGGAATTGCCAAAAAATCAAGTCGTATCAGGGGGGGAGTAATTACAGCATTAAAAAACATTTTTGGAGCAGGGATTGACTGCTCATTCTCAACAATTTATCAGGGTAACAACGCAGCCCACCTCTCAGTTAAGGATAAATACTTGCTAAAGATTCTATTAGCAGCCAGCAAAAAGGCCTTGACACGAAAGTGGTTGCAACCCAATCCTCCAACAGAGACTGAGTGGATAGAAATCATGTCTAGTATTGAAAGAATGACTTACTCACGAAACCTTAGAACAGAAAATGTTTGCATTACTGGGAAAAAAGGACTGTGTACGTAGCATTGAAGGATTAATAAGCCATTACTGCATGAACTGACTGTATTTCCACTAGTATATCACACGGATGTTTAGATGACTTACTGTTTCTGTTTCACTGAGCTGTGCTGTCTAACTGTGCCTGTTTACAAAAATAAAGTATAAAAGAAAGAAGAAGAAATAAACTGTTTCCATGAAGTGATCCAAAGAGACGTGCATTACATGCTCCAAAGGGTTTGAACAAATGTAACTTTTTGGACTTTTTTAAAGGAGTAATCTTCTCAAATATGTGTCTGAACCAAGCGGCAACCTCCAGTCATGACAATTGAAGCCAATACAGAAGTGTTAAAAACTGCAGTTCCTCGAGGATTCGCTTGAGGCTGGCTCCGGAAGCACCACAAACCATAGACACATCAATTCAAAAAAGCTGATCTTTACAGCAGAAATAAACATGTTTACAGCCTGGTGCAAAAGACGAATGTAGTCTGAATAGTTAATTTCTCAATCAGCACACACTGTACAGGGGGTGACATTTTTTCATAATGTGGCAATTTTGAAAGATATTAAGATTACAAGTTTTCCATTATGAGAGGCACAGCTGACTTGATTGACAGGCAGGAACAATGTAGCCGGTCAGCTAGGAGGCTCAAAGCCCGCCTCTTTACCTCACACTAATTTAGGTTGACTTCAGCCCATCCAATATTGCTCCCGCCGACGATTGGCTTCAGAAACAGATGGGTGACGTCACGTATACTACGTCCATTATTTACTCAATCTATGGTCTAAACACTGTCGAGACATTCAACAAAACTTGCCTCTCCTTTTGTTTTTAAGAGTTTTACATTTCTCCATGGAAACAATATACACATCATTTATCAACAACAGCTAAATGAAGACTCCAATTTTCAATTAAAATATGTGAAAACAGCAAAATAGAGCAATAAATTAGCAAAATCAATCAAAATCAAAGTCTAAAGTAAGTTTTCAATTTACTAATAAAACATTCAAAATAAATCAATACCAAAAAAGATCGAAATAAACAATGATAATGACGACGACGGTGGCCTTCAACAAAAAATACTCAACCCCACTCACCCCCTTTGTATACCTCCCGCCACCCAACTGAACAGTTACTTAAAAGGTAAACCACACCCATGAACCCAAAACAGGAAATGAAGTAAGCAATAACAAAGGAAATAATCATGATTAACTAATAAGACAGAAAATCAACATTATGGCCCCTACACACATCATTATATAAATGTGCATAAATAATCACACACATACATCAGTCAGAGTTTGATCATCACCCCTCTTTGTATGGCACACCCATCTTTTCTCATTCTCCAATCCAAACATCCCCCACAGTCTTTAAATCTTTGAATATCTCCTACAAACAGTTGTATCAGTGGTTATTTTTTGCTACAGCAATGTCTGTGTCTCCTCCTGAAATTCAATCACCTTTACCTCATGTTACCTCTACGCCAGGCAGGCATGCACAGACAGTCTATTTGATACAACCAGACAGAAACGATGGGATTGAAGAATGCTGTCCCTCTGGTTAATCTGACAAAAGACAAATATGTTTTCATTCTGATTCAGTGATTACAAGAAATGCTTATTTTGCATGTTGCTTTCTGTTGCAAGCAGCAGGAAAAAAAAAGCCTTGGGCCTCGGCTGAGTGTTGAATTGATTTATTTACCAGCTGTAGTGAGGATGTTTAATGACTTCATGCAAGGACGTTTCACTGTTGTTTTACTCAAGGACACTTTGGCCGAGCACGTGACTCTTCTGGTGACTGATTCTGTGCGTCTCTTTTCTGTCACAAGACTGTTCCCGCTTTCAGCCTTCTTTGGATCTCAGTCTGTCGTCCCTCTCGTGTTAATCCCACTGTTCTCTATCTCTTGTCTCCTAGAGCGCAGCAATGGAGGAGACTGTCATTTGGGAACAGCACACAGTAACACTACACAGGGTAGGTTCCTCTTTTTTCTCCTTCAGATGCTCCCAACATCAGTTTTGTGTTTCTCTTTCTACCTCTCTTTTCTTCCACCCCCCATCTCTGCATTTTTATTCCCTCCAGTTTTCCTGATCACATCATGTAAGTGTGCTCACCATGCACACAGATGCAGGTGGAACGGATAGAACAGGAGAGTCATCACAGTTTTCATCTGTCCCACAATTTTGACCGTGGTGCTTAAAAACCTGCAAAGAGAAACTGCATTTTGAAGCTAACTCTGTGTTTGCTGGCAATGACAAACAGTAGGAGAAACAGTCTATGGCTGTTACATTTTGACATCAAAATGTAGAATTGAATCAAAGAGAGTCCACTCTTCCTCTCTGAATCAGTACGTCTTACATGACATTCAGTATTCTGGTCCACAGAAAGCTAAATCAGCATCCTAATCTTTGTTTCTCTTCTCTTTTTCGACAGGCACCAGGGTTTGGCTTTGGAATAGCCATATCAGGAGGTCGGGATAACCCTCATTTTCAGAGCGGCGAGACCTCCATTGTCATCTCAGATGTGTTGAAAGGCGGCCCGGCTGAAGGCCTATTGCAGTAAGATTTTGTTCCAGTATGAGCAGATGGTGATAAGTATTAAATTACCCTGGCTGCTACAGAAAGACTCCAGCATGTCTCTTATCTCTCTGTCTCCTCTTTAGGGAAAATGACAGAGTCGTTATGGTCAATGCTGTCTCCATGGACAATGTGGAGCATGCATATGCGGTGCAGCAGCTTCGGAAAAGTGGGAAAATTGCCAAAATTGTGAGTGTGATAATCCCATTCTGAATCTCTGCAGGAAACGCTTCAGTATTCGTTGAAATCCATCACTGCAGTGGAATGTCAGACATTTCTTAAACATTTAACTTGAAGCAAAAACTTCATGATCAAGAATGATTAAATCATCTTTATGTAACCGCCCCGTCTCATTTTCTTTTTTTATGCTGTAACCAGACAATCAGACGAAAGAGGAAGGTGCACGTCCCCATGGGCCGCCTCGGGGAGAGGGAAACCATGTCAGAGCACGACGAGGAGGAGGATAGCTACGACGAAGAGATATACGAGACGCGGAGCGGACGCAGCGGTGCTTACAGCGGCGTGGGCGGGGCCATGGGCAGGAGAAGCGGGCGTAGCAGTGGGCGGAGGGACAGGGAACGAGAGCGCAGCGGCTCACGGGAGAGGAGTCTCTCCCCACGCTCAGACCGCCGCTCACACAACCTGCCCCCGCGTCCTGCTAAGGTCACGCTTGTCAAATCTCGCAAAAATGAAGGTGAGGCTCACAAAGTCGGGGAAAGAGAAGGAGGCTAGAGGGAAAATCACCTGCTATTTTATTTACCCAGCAATTACCAGACAGGCGGACCTTTTAGGAGAGAATAAGACCTCCAGATCAGCACTGGTCAGCTGCCAGAGTAAACAAAACTTGCCAGCCGCAGCAAAATCCAAGTTAACTCAAGTAAATCTAAGTCAAAGAGCAATTAATCTTCTTTAATCAGTACTGTTAATCCCAGCGGGAGCGGCGGCTTGACAGCACAGAGCGGTCAGTGTGGAGTGGTCATGTGAGCTCTGTGCTAATATGGTCTTTGTTGCTGTCGTTCACTCTGTAAGCAGAATATGGCCTGCGCCTGGCCAGCCACATCTTCGTCAAGGACATTTCCCCTGAGAGCCTGGCAGCCAGGGACGGCAACATCCAGGAAGGAGATGTTGTACTGAAGGTAAGAGGAAGGAGGGCAAGAAGCATGGGGAGACATTTGAGATGTAATTAGATATTTGACATGATCCAAACTATTGACATTATTACTTTCTTATTTCAGTCTTTGTGTTGATTAAGACAGAGAGAAGAATTCATTTTCCTCTGGATGACTTCTTAATATTACACTGAACTAGCCTCTGTGTGTTTTTATCAACCGATCTATATTTCATGCTACTTAATCTCCATGACAGCACTTAGAGTTGCAGCTGGAAGCACTTGATTATGCTGTGTTCTGTCTTAATTTGGCGATCACATAAAGTAGCTGTCTGTGTATAACAACTTTTCTTTAACCCTCCTATTATGTTTGTTTCTCTGGAACAGTAATAATATTCCTGGGTCAATTTGACCCGGGGCATATTCATTTATCCAAAAGTGTCAGAACCCCAAAACATTCCAATACACATTTGTTTTAATCTATTTTTTAACTCCATTACTAACCATTTAATTCAAGATTTAGTCCATTGGTGTTCTTTAATTCTCACAGGTCATGGTTCAATGAGGATAACTCACACGTTTTTCATTTAAATTAATGTTAAAACTTTTTAAAATGTACATTGGAAAGCCTTAAATATAAATACAATAGTTTTACATGAGATATATTTTTGTTTTATTTATTTAAAATGTTTATTTTAAGACATAAAAGGTTCTATAAATATATTTATTGTAAAGAATTTTCAGCATTTGTTTAAATTCACTCTGTCAAGTCCCTTCTGAGTGTTTTTTGTTTGTATTTCCTTCTGGTTTCGGCTGCGTCTCATAGCTTTAAAAAAGGATTTCACCCCAACAAACAGGATCACTGTTGCTGTTATTTTCCATCTGGGTCTTGTGCCTTAGAGAAAATATGCCTGTAGCCTAAACTTAACTTCTCATATGACAATTTTATTGCTTAAAACCGAGAAACAAAGACATCTTTCATTTGACTTCTTTCACTAACTAATTGAAATTCTACGCCTTTTCTGTGCAGTGTCATAGTAAATGCCTTCTGTTTCTGTTCCTTGCAGATCAATGGCACAGTGACAGAGAACCTCTCCTTGATAGATGCCAAGAAGCTGATAGAAAGGTCAAAGGGCAAGCTAAAAATGGTGGTTCAGAGGGACGACAGGGCGACCCTGCTGAACATCCCTGACCTCGATGACAGCATTGCTTCAGCCAACGCCTCTGACAGAGATGGTGAGAGCGGTGTTAAGTGTTGGATTCAGCTGAAACAGTGCGCTGTTTGAAAAAGCCCGACATGTCAACGTGTATATCAGGGCGTACTCGCTGAACAGTGGCTCTTTTGTCTGATCAGACATTTCAGATATCCATTCACTGGCATCCGATCATTCCAATCGATCGCATGACAGGCGTCGTAGCAGCCGCTCCCGCTCACCGGACAGACGATCCGAACCCTCAGACCACTCCAGACACTCGCCCCCTCAAATCAGCAATGGCAGGTAAAGATCTCCAATCTTCACATTCGTATTGTAAGTTTTTGGGGGTGACTTTTTGAAGTGATTAGAATTTTTTTTTGCCACTTTATATCTGCTACTTGCTCTCATTAGTTGATATAAAACATAGCGATACATTAGAAACACCAAAGGAGTGATTATTTCTGCATACCGTGCTTAAATGTGATGCGTCCATGATTGAAGGACACCAAAACAGGTGACCAATAAGTCAATCTTGATGAATACCTGATGATTTAAGTATATTTTCAAGGTTAGATTCAAAATATCAACAGTTCCAGTTTCTTAATTTGAAGGTTATGCTGTATTTCTTTGTTACTCAATAGTAGGGGAGAACAGGGTTGGTTGTCACACTTTTTACTGTTTTGATGATTGATCATCATCAAAACATCTTTCAATAGTCATTCCTACATTAAATTGAAGCTTAAGGTGTTGGCTTGAAATGTGTATCCCTCTATTTTCCGACTCATTGTAACAAAGAGGCAATTAACTATCAAAGACACTCTGACACATTGTGACAACCAACCTCATCATGGGGATGGTTGTCACACACTATGGGGTTAGTTGTCACACACTATGGGGTTGGTTGTCACAATGGTATTTTAATGGGAACAATCTTTTAAAAGAGGCAAGAAGGCAGAACTAAATTTGAAAGTTTAATTGCACTGACAAGTGATAGGCCTACATAACTTAATGCATTTTAACATAAAATGAGCAAGGAACATGAACAGGAAACACATCTTTAGGCCAGCCTATATAACAACATAAAGAACAAAACAAATAGGCCGAACAATAATGGCCTACTCAACTCGGCTACATGCAGTCACTGTCTGAGTTACAGTGATGGCAAATGTAGGGTCTGCACACTCCAACTCATTTCACCATGCATAATTTTGACAACATAGGGGTTGGTTGTCACATGTAACAACCAACCCCAAAGCGAATGTGACGACCAACCCCAACTGGATTTTTTTGCTAGCATCAATGCTAACAACCATATAACAACTACCTAGCTAGCTAATAAAAATCTAAACTATATCTTTCCCCTCACACTTTGTAAGAGAGACTACTCCAGAGAAGACTATGTAGGTGAGCTCTGATCCAAATTCTGGAAATGTCCATACCCCAATTTGAGAGACAGTACACTCTGGTGGCGAGACATAATGAGTGTGCCAACCAACCCATGTGACAACCAACCCCGTTCTCCCCTACAACTGATTCTTCTCAGGGTTTTCTTTCTTTTCCAACACATCACTTTGAGATCTCCTTTTTGTCATAATGATTGATTTAGCTGAATAATCTAAAGCTGTGTAAATGTGTAGTTTTCATACCAGTGTTCATTTTGCAGCAGCTGCTTTACCTGTCAAAGTTTATTAAAGCAGGTCGACTCTGCTGTCTCGGTTGTGAAGGACTTTCGATTTTTTTGTCATAGGTTAAAACCGGCCATCAGCCCATTCAGCACTTCTTTACTGTAATCTTGTTTTAAAGTACCTCATTAATTCTTTATTTAACTCAACAGAGCACCTGAGTTGTTCCCCTTTCACACCGCCTATTGACCAGAGAATAATAAAAGTCTCTATTAAGCTGCAAAAGAGACAATCCTGGTCAGAATCAGGGCAGACATCCAGGCCTGCCCTGCTCGGTGTAAATGTCAATTGCTCAACGTGTATCGCTGAGTGTCCTCTGTTATTCTAATCAAAGCTTTGAAACCATAACTGCAAAATTATGCAAAGTGATGAAAACTGCTCTGGAGAGAGACTTGAATACACCCTCAAAAACACTCACCCTCTGCCTTTTTTTATTCCTTTAAACGTAAACAGCTGGAGAATACCGTAAGTTTGTCAACACTTCCTAGTGCCAATAGTTACTAATGAGAGAGGTAGTAAGTACCAGATAGATGTGATGTAGATTCATAGAACAGTAGGTCTAGTTTGACATTAACAAACTACTCTGATGTACTTTTCATTTGTGCAGTAATTAAATAAATCAATGTTTTATGTTGCTGAAGCGACGTTATACACCATCAATTATTCAGTGACATCTCGTGTTTTGACTTGAGGTGCCAGTCCTGTGAAAGCATCACAGGATCCCTGTGTCTCTTGAATGCTTTGGTGGGCAGACCGCATGTTTGGCACGAGGACAGTACGACTCCAACGCTGAAGGAACAAAAGACGGTTACCAACTCTCAGTGTCGGCTGTCTCTACTTTACAGTTGAACCTTACTCTCTATTATATCTGTCCATGTCTGGCTGATATTGCTTTTTAATTTCTTTTTTTTTAAACATATGTTTTATTGATTTTCACATTTTACAGGGTATTCACAGAATGTAATAAATATGAGTAACGCTTGAATTGTCAGTACAGTTTCAGAAAATTCTAGACAAATCCTCACAATAAATAAAATGACATTGAAAATAATAGTAATGATAATAGAAAAACAATAATAATACATTAAAAAACTAAAATGTAGCAAAATCATAAAAAAAAAAATCCTCATCATAAATATAGAACATGTCATTCGTGTCATCACATCACAATTCCAGCACTTCCTCAATGTCAAGCTCTTTAATTTCTGTTAAAGGTGACATATTATGCTCTTTTTCATCAAATTAGATTGGTCTAAGAGGTCCCCAAAACATGTCTTTAAAGTTTATTGCTCAAAAAAACACTTTGAAATCAGATTTTAGCATGCCTGTAAACCCCTCTTTTTCAGCCCTGCTCAGAACAGTCTGTTTTCTTTGTCTGTGCCTTTAAATGAGAATGAGCTCTCTGACCACATCCCCTCAGGAAGTGGATGTGGCCTCGGCTCTCCAGCACGTTGATCTAATGTTTACATGTTGGCTGAATATACACTCTGCTCACAGGCCCGCGTTACTTCAACCCTCTGAATTTGATCCAGAATCTGATCCTGATGAAGAGGCACCTGCAGCAGGACCTTTCTGAACGATTGGTCACAGATTTAGTGTTTCTTGTTGTTTTATTTGTCAGTATGTCGATGTGTGTCTTGGTACACAGCTACGAACATGTAGCTATGTGGCTATGCTAACTAGCGCTAGCACTTTTCCATGAAAAATAAAAATCATCCGCTAGATCTTCAAATCTGCAGACGTGTAAAACCGACATTTGTGTTTATTAAGACAGCCTACAACTAGCATGCCTCCCTCCTAAGCTCCTTGTTAGCACACATGTGTGCAGGTAATGAAAAACTGTGGAAGAGTTGAGTTGTATTTTATACAGTCTATGGGCTGAACAAGCTCCGAGCTCTGGGTTTGTAGACATGCCAGGGACACATATTACAGTTGGAGAACCATTAAAAAGTCAATTTTGCATGATATGTCACCTTTAAAATATTGTATTCACTCTGACAGTATTTACAACAACAGAAGTATAAATAAGTGAAGACACAAATAGCAACATTTTTTGTAACTCTTTACTTCAGACACATCTAGGCTACTGGAGCACTTCAGAAATTCATTTCCCAAAGTGTTTTTAATAAGCAGGAGGGAGATGCTATGACAGGATGTTTTTGTTCCTCCGAACCTGATCTGTGACCTGTGGCAAGTTCTCTCAGTGGAGGAAGTTGGCAGTTTAAGAAAGGCTCTCCTTCAGGATGGGTTGATAAAGGATTTTGTCCATGTGTAGCCGGTTCAAACAGGGTCCTTTTGTGTGTGCTTGGTCACTCAGCCTGTGAATAAAGCAGCACTTTGCCAGTAAAGTTGTGCCAGTGAGCAGCCATGTGACCAGGCGGTTGGACTCGGGCCACACAGAAGTGAGACTTGTTTACATCTCCTCTGATTTCTCATCAAGACATTTTAGGAATGTCAGTAATAATCAAACTTCTGTCTCATTTACTGTTAATAACTCTGAATTAGCCGGGGTCACTGTGTTACAGTTTACAGAGCTTTACTGCTTTAAAGGTGACATATCATGCAAAATCGACTTTTTAATGGTTCTCTACCTGAAATATGTGTCCCTGGCATGTCTACAAACCCCCTGAAAATGAAAATAATCCATTCTGCCCCTGTTCTGATTTCTCCACCTTTCTGTCATTGTGTGATGAAACGAGCCGTTTCAGTTTTCAGTGGGTTTTTTTACGTCACAACAACATCCGGTCTGTAACAGAAGTCAGAGCTTGGAGCTTGTTCAGCCCATAGCCTGTATAAAATACAACTCAACTCCTCCACAGTTTTTCATTCCCTGCACACATGTGTGCTAACAGGGAGCTTAGGAGGGAGGCATGCTAGTTGTAGGCTGTCTTAATAAACACAAATGTCGGTTTTACTCCCAACGTCTGCAGATTTGAAGATCTAGCAGATGATTTTTATTTTTCATGGAAAAGTGCTAGCGCTAGTTAGCATAGCCACATAGCTACATGTTCGTAGCTGTGTACCAAGACACACATCGACATACTGACAAATAAAACAACAAGAAACACTAAATCTGTGACCAATCGTTCAGAAAGGTCCTGCTGCAGGTGCCTCTTCGTCAGGATCAGATTCTGGATCAAATTCAGAGGGTTGAAGTAACGCGGGCCTGTGAGCAGAGTGTATATTCAGCCAACATGTAAACATTAGATCAACGTGCTGGAGAGCCAAGGGCACATCCGCTTCCTGAGGGGCCGTGGTCAGAGAGCTCATTCTCATTTAAAGGCACAGACACAGAAAACAGACTGTTCTGAGCAGGGCTGAAAAAGAGGGGTTTACAGGCATGCTAAAATCTGATTTCAAAGTGTTTTTTTGAGCAATAAACTTTAAAGACATGTTTTGGGGACCTCTTAGACCAATATATTTTGACGAAAAAGAGCATAATATGTCACCTTTAAAAGTGACATCTTAGTCGAACCTTTGCAGAGCAACACAGTGGAATTCACCTGAAGGACAGAATCCAGCCTGACACCTTAGATAAGCTGCTCTAAAAATAGAGCCCAAAAGAAAAACGACAAAGAAAGACAAAGTAGTGCCCTTGAAGACTTATAATCAGCCTCACACTCAAGCTGTTCTTTTTACCTGTTTGTCTTTTCTCAGCCTGTGCGTGTCTACAGCAGTCAGAAGAAAAACTCCCACAGTCTTAACGTTTTGAATAAGTGGTGTACAGACTTTGAACTGTGTGTTGTCAGCCTTAAAGCTCTCTGCTTGCCTTCAAGCTTTACATCTCCTGAATACACTATTTATAACCTCTTGTATTCTTTTTTTGAAAGATAAGTTGTACCCAAAAATCAATTTTTGTCTGCAGTCACAGAAGTCGTGATGATGAGCGGATGTCGAAGCCGGCTTCAACACCAGCTAAGCTGGCAGAGGAGGTTCCTCTGCCTAAACCGAAGGAGGTGCCCTCTGCTCGAGAGGAAAAACAGCTCCCACCACTCCCAGGTTAGAGAGCGAACATACATACAATGATACTGTATAATGTGATGGTTTCAGAACTGTCAGTACATCAGAACTTAACACAGATAAATGCTCTATTATTAGTAAGATACAAATGTGGGTTTCCCCGCAGTTGAAAATGAAAAGCCTTTATGATGGAATCACGATATCTGGTTTGATATTCAGTCATTTTTGCCCTTTTTAAAAGCACAACTACAAAAAAAAGTTAGATCCAGACGCCTGCTGAGCCTGGCTGAGTTTGCCGGAAGCCAAGTGAAAATAAAGTGTATGAGTTGATCGAGTCTGACGTTCCTCCCCAGCCTGCAGCGCTCTGCTGCCTTTCTGTTTGACCTCCCTGCTCAGGACACTCTGTGCCTTGAGTGTGTGTGTCTGTGTGTGCTCAACCGTCTGTGTGATTATACTTTGCTTGTGTGTGTGTGTGTGTGTGTTTTTTTTATAAGTGCACTTGTCTCAGTTAAACACATGGATCTACAGCATTGTTAAGTTGTGACAGTGTTTGAAGCATTTGTTTGCAAACATATTTGAACATAAAGTGTAATGTGTGTGTGTGTGTGTGTGTGTGTGTGTGTGTGTGTGTGTGTGTGTGTGCGTGCGTGCGTGCGTGCGTGCGTGCGTGCGTGCGTGCGTGCGTGCGTGTGTGTGTGTGTGTGTGTGTGTGTGTGTGTGTGTGTGTGTGTGTGTGTGTGTGTGTGTGTGTGTGTGTGTGTGTGTGTGTGTGTGTGTGTGTGTTTTTATGTTCAGAGCCAAAGCCGGTGTATGCTCAGCCTGGACAGCCAGATGTAGACCTGCCAGTCAGTCCTTCTGATGCTCCTGTGCCAAGCGCTGCCCATGATGATAGCATCCTCCGGTAATATTAACAGTATAATATGTTGTACCGTCAAATCTTCAAGTCTTCTTGTTCATCCTGCTGCAAGGCTCAGGTTCTGATTCTGTAATCAAATGTGTATTTCATGGCAGATTGAGTGACCAACATGGAGATGACAGAATAGTGTGATAAACAATAAAGTCTGATTATTTATTTTGTCTATTTTAAAAGAAATGACATGTCCTTGAAGACAGAGTCTTACGTTGTTTGACCTGTTGAACAGGTCTACTTTGCTTTTGTAACCCACCTCAACAGTAAAATGTCTCCACAAAATGAAACACTTGACTATTTATCAGCTGCAGTTTGCACTGGAACGAGATGCCATTCGATAGATTCATGTAAAAAAAAAAGAAAATCAAAGTACAAAACAATTTCTTTCATCCTCTATCCTCAGGCCAAGCATGAAGCTGGTGAAGTTTAAGAAGGGGGAGAGTGTGGGGCTGCGGCTCGCTGGGGGGAACGACGTGGGCATCTTTGTAGCCGGAGTGCTGGAGGACAGCCCAGCTGCTAAGGAGGGCCTGGAGGAGGGCGACCAAATTCTCAGGGTGAGATCCTTTTTCTCTTTTTATCACAGAAAGTGTGTAACCTGATAGCTAAAATCCAGTGGTTGCTTTCCAGTTCAAACAGCTCTAAAAACAAGATTGCAAAAAAACAAGAGTTGTTACTTAATGTTATAAAATAACTGTTCTCCTTTCTTCTTGTTTTAACAATGGGTACCTGATAGTGTCTTCAAAAAACTGTGTTTTATGGGGAATGTGTCCTCAAGCTTTCCCCATTTTTATTCAGTTTTACACACCGCCTGCTCCAAAATTCTTGTACCTCCTGGCTGGTCTCTTAGCAATGGCCCCAAGGGAGCACACACAAAAAAACACTGTTTCCTCTCACTGTGTTTGTCCCATTTCCTCAAAGCCATATATCTCTCTGTTTATACCTCCTCCTCTTTTCCTCAAGAATAATGAGGGATGGCTGGAGTTCTTGCAGTGCTGTTAAACCTGCAGTTACCAAGGCAATACAGAGAACAGGAAGCGTTATGTAAACCTTTATCTAAACAGAGATTAATACTTTCTGTTGCACATGCTCTCTGAACAACAAAGCTCACTCCTAACCTGAATTGAAAGGTCGAGACTCTTAACACCTCTGTGTTCCTAAATTTCCAGGTAAATAATGTAGATTTTGCAAACATAATCCGAGAGGAGGCGGTGCTGTTCCTGCTGGACCTTCCTAAGGGTGAGGAGGTCACTATTCTCGCCCAGAAGAAGAAAGATGGTAAGTGAAGTGAGTAAGGAGTGGAGAAGTGAGATTAATGTGTGTAAGTAGAGGAATCTTTAGTGTTTCTTGACTCACTGCTCTTCTCTACTCAGTGTATCGGCGGATCGTGGAGTCAGACGTTGGGGACTCCTTTTACATCCGGACACACTTTGAGTATGAGAAGGAATCTCCCTATGGGCTAAGCTTTAACAAGGGGGAGGTCTTCCGTGTGGTGGACACCCTCTACAATGGCAAGCTGGGCTCCTGGCTGGCTATTCGTATTGGCAAGAACCACCAAGAGGTGGAGAGGGGCATCATTCCCAACAAGAACAGGTGACAGCACCACAACAGACACGTGTCTGCTGTTCATTTAGTTTAACAAAATACTTGTATTCATCAATAATTACATTTTGAAATTTTTATGATTTTTTTTTATTAATACAGTTGAGTAAGTTTGATTCCTTTATTATTCAGTCAAGTGAAGAAATTCCTTTATGAAGCGCATTTGAAAAACAGCAGCAGAGGGTTGCCAGTTTGGCATTGTTGTGTGCCAGTGGAGCAGGTGGCCCCAGGTTGATTCCAACCTGCGGCCCCTTTTCCCAATGTCACTCCCCACTCTGTCTCGTGGTATCCTGCTCTGTCTACTGTCCTATCCTCTCTGAATTTTCTTGACTCAGAAAAATGCCATGAAAGAGCTGTATTGCACATTTATGTTGGTCATTGAACTGCAGTGACAGTCGCACTGGACAGACAGACAGACAGACAGACTGTCAGTTCACGGTACTCTGAAATGCATCTGCATCTTTGATGACTAGGAGTTGATCAAAACTTACTGAATGTGTCCGTTGTATCACCAAACTGGAATAAATCAAGCTTTAGACATGGAGCTTTTTACGGTGGAAGCAGCAAGAACATCAAATAATAAACAGACGTCCCCCGGTTGTGTCTTTCTCACTAACGCACACCGGGGGTAAAAATCATCATTGAAAATGAGACAGATGCAAGATTAGATGCACAGCGGGGGAAAACATGGATTTTGGATGTCCGACGGTCGGCCACTAATGTTTTTGTCTTGTCATCGTCTCGTCTTCAAAATCAAAACATATGTTCGGCAGAGTTTTTATTATCAGTGATGCACTTTAGCTCGTCGTTGTGTCGTTTTCGTCATGAAAAAATTTGTTGTTGACGAACATTTATCTTCATAATTTCATTAATGAAATTAACACTAGAAAACAGGCCACGTATTCTGGACAAGGAGGACTTAAACACTGACATTTAAAAGTATGCCTTTGTAGCAAGACTTTAAAGAGTTGACAGAGGGGGCAGGTTTTGCAGGTTCTGCTGTTCTAAAGTTAAGGAGCCTTGGCTTTGAAAGCGGGGTCACTTCTGAGTTTGAGATTAGAATCGGAGACCGTCACAAAGCTTGTGTTAGATGATTTAGGGGGCTTGGAGGGTTTGTAAGGGCTCAGAACCTTTTGTAAGGGTCAGTCAGATACGTTAGATGTGTCCTTTATGGGCATTAACAGCAAACAAGACAACCCTTAACAAACCTGAAGCATATAGGAAGCCTGTGAAGAGAGGATACAATAAGACTGGTATAATCTCTTCTCTCGGAACCAGTCAGAAGCTTGGCTGCAGCATTTTGGACCAGCTGCAGACGGGACAGGAACAATGGCTGATCCTGGTACACAGGGAGTTACAATAATGGAGCCAGGAAGAGATGGAGGCTTTAATTACTTTTTTATGAGTCATTGAGTGAGAAATGGTTTTTTTAAGATGCAGTGTGTCGTATTTAGAAGCATTTGGCAGAACAGACTTGATAGATATGGAATATAATATTCATAAGTATGGTTTGGTTAATGAATAATCAACTCAATATCAGAACTGTTTGGTTTTTGTTAACTTAGAATTAGTCTTCTATATCTACATAAATCAGCCATCTTGCATTGCCATATTTCTACGGTAGCACAGAATGGACAAACTAGTAACATCCATGTTTTTTGTAATAGTTGCTTGTGACTGCGTAAAATGTACTGGTTGAGAGACGAAGGAGAGAGATAGTTGTGTGCAGAATGATTTGTAATTAAAGGCTTTTTTGATGCTAAAAACTTGAGAAATGGAGGACCATGGGAGGGGTGAGCAAGGGAGCGTTCCAGAATCTAAATAACTAAATACTCTCATTTCTACACACTGTGCCTTTAACTTGGAAATGGTTCTGAGCTCAAATATACTTTTTCACAACTGTTTTCACCTGAGAGTCAAATGTAAAAGCAGAAACAAATGTAAGTAGGGCTTCATGTTAGAGGACACGTGAACTAAGGTATTGGAGACCTGCACCTGTTGCACCAACCTGGTGTAAGTTCAAACGTAGCCTAGTTTGAACACAATTTCTCATTTAGGATGGAGTTTACACTATACTAAGGTTTTGTGCGTTGCACCATCTGAGATAGTTCCAATGTAAGCCTAAGTTACAACGTAAATCTCACACTTAGCTCCTAGAAGGTGTAAAGTCCTCCGTAGAGTATACCGGCTTCCATGGCACGTCATTTTGAAAGGTGGGATGATTTTGAGGATGAGGAGATACAGAGAGTTCTCCCAGCACATTACTTCAGCAACGCATTATCCACGAGAGATTACATCCTTTGGAAAAATATGATGACCAAGATTTGTGCTCCTGAGTATTGACATATGTTGTAGTTGATAAATTTACCACTCAATCTCACTGTTATTATACACACACCGTAGATTAAGGCTTCAGGCTATAGTTATCACCTTACTTTAGTTTGTTTCAGCTGTCGGTCAGTTCTGAGACGATTAGGCATGAAAGATAATGCATCAAAATTGGTGCTTTCCTCTGATTGGTTGCTGGAAGTGTAAACGTCATATCTGTGACAATGTTTTGGTTAGTTTGGAGGTTACTGTCTACTAGTTAAGATGAACCTTACGTCTCTGTGGTGAAACCAAAGAACAACACAACTTAAGTTACAAACAAACTAGTTTCAACGTATGGTTTTGCACCCAAACTTAGGACAGAACTTACACACAGCTGGTGCAACAGGCTGCTGTTTGATAGTGTTGTTCAGTTTCACTGTCAAATTACAGGATATCCCAGTTTTAGTCCCACATAGGATCCACTCTCCCTGTGCCACAGTCGGAGGTTTGTTTATTCACAAGTTGACCAGGACAAATGTCAGCAACATCTGCTCCGGCTTGAATCTGTCTAAAAAGTGTCATTCTGGATTGATGTTTCTCAGAGCAGTC
Organism: Notolabrus celidotus; assembly: GCF_009762535.1. Lineage (NCBI taxonomy): Eukaryota > Metazoa > Chordata > Actinopteri > Labriformes > Labridae > Notolabrus > Notolabrus celidotus. The sequence goes on from NC_048277.1 coordinate 24,838,085, forward strand.
AGGTCCAATATGTGCGTTTAATTTGTTGTGATTTTCATTCCCATGTAATGTCCTTAGGTGTTGGCAGTGTTGAGGTCAGCCGTGCCAAGTTTATGACACATCCATTAGCTCATGTCACATTAAGAACTGTCCCTGTCCTTCTGCCGTTCATCAACAGAGCTGAGCAGCTCTCCAGCGTGCAATACACTCTCCCGAAAACAGCAGGGGGCGACAGGGCCGACTTCTGGAGGTTTCGTGGTCTTCGAAGCTCTAAGAGGAACCTGAGGAAGAGCAGAGAGGACCTCTCCTCTCAGCCGGTCCAGACAAAGTTCCCAGCTTATGAGCGAGTTGTGCTGAGAGAGGGTGAGGAGTCTGAATGCGTCTACTGTTCTGTATGTCACAGTGAGACAAAGGCTGCTTACTTAAAGTGTGAATACTTTCTGTTTTCGTGCAGCTGGTTTCCTGAGACCTGTGGTGATATTTGGGCCCATCGCTGATGTTGCTCGAGAAAAACTCTCCAGAGAAGAGCTGGAGCTTTTTGAGCTTGCAAGTATGTTTGTTTGCATCATGCTGCAGATAAAAAGAGATTGCATCAGCTGACAGGAACCCTGCTGGTCCTCCACTTTGTTTTTCTACATAACACTCTTGAATTTTTATTTGCAGAAAGTGAACCGAGAGATGCAGGAACAGACCAGCGGAGTTCAGGAATCATCCGTCTTCACACCATTAAGCAGATCATTGACAGAGTGAGTGTGTCTCCTTTAATCTTGCACAATGTAATGTTAAGCTTTAAAGATATTCTTCATCCCTTTCCGTTCTTTCTCTCCTGAAGGACAAACATGCTGTGCTGGACATCACTCCGAATGCTGTGGACAGGCTGAACTACGCTCAGTGGTACCCAATTGTCGTCTTCCTGAACCCCGATAATAAGCAGGGTGTGAAGAACATGAGGACCAGACTGTGTCCAGAGTCCAGGAAGAGTGCCAGGAAGCTCTATGAGAGAGCCATCAAACTGAGGAAGAATAATCACCACCTGTTCACCAGTGAGTCAGCAGAGCGGGTTAAAACACAGTATAGTGAAGAGGTGAATTATTTCTATCACTTGTTTGATTTTTGAGTGAGTGATCTTCAAATCTGTTCCCTCTTAGCCACCATCAACCTGAACAACATGAACGACGGCTGGTACGGAGCTCTGAAGGAAACCATTCAGCAGCAGCAGAACCAGCTGGTGTGGGTGTCTGAGGGGAAGGTGAGAGAGCGGCCTGCTCGCTTCCATTTCATTGAACAATATATTGCATCCTTTCATTCCCACCAAGCTACATGTGAGTGATCATTTTTATGCTCTGCTCAGGCGGATGGCACTACAGAGGATGATTTAGACATCCACGATGACCGCCTGTCCTACCTCTCGGCACCAGGAAGTGAATACTCCATGTACAGCACGGACAGCCGCCACACCTCTGATTATGAGGACACGGACACGGAGGGCGGAGCGTACACGGACCAGGAGCTAGATGAGACATTGAACGATGAGGTGGGTCTGCCCACAGAGCCCGCCATCACACGCTCTTCAGAGCCTGTCAGAGAGGACCCGCCTGTAATTCAGGACACCCCTGGTTACCCTGGATACCAGCACCCTGTGCAGTCCGACCCAGCCAGCCGCATAGATCCTGCTTCTTTCAAAATGGCCGCCCCTCAACAGGTAAAGTGTCTATCCAGCTCTGCAGGCTGTGTCTGTCAGACATGAATGAAGTTTATGACTGCAGAGCAGAGTATAGCTCGTCTGTGTTCAGTGTTGTGTCTTTGTTAACATTAAATGTCCTTTGCTAAGTGATAAACATGTTTTAGTAGCTAATTGTTTATCTATTCCAACATTTGTGCGATTGTTTCTCTGGCTGGTATTAAACTGCTTCTGTGTAAGGAAGGAGACCTTGGTGTTGGGGTGAGCTATTCTTTATGTGCCCTTGGCAGGCTGTGTCATAAATGTCTCTTAACAATACTTCACAGCAAGATGAGGCTGCTCTGCCCTTGCCCTCCTTGCCTCCACCGGTGGTAGCGCCCCCTGCTGTTGAGCAGCCCGTACAGCTAGAGGGTATGCACCTAGAGGAGCCGCCTGCTGCAGCCGCAGCTCCTCAGGCTGACTCACTTAGCAGCCCCGGCCCTGCCCCTGAGCTTATTCAGCCCCCACCACCACCACACGAACCCCACCCGTCTGGACCGCCCGGTCCAGAATCAAAGGTACCCGCTGTTTCACCAGCCACTCGGACCGGGCCTGGGCCCCAGCCTGCTGTTTTAACTGCCTGTCTTCTCGCACATGCTTTCCACTCGCTCTCTGCATGACATGCCCACACTGTGTGACTCACTGAGCCCACTGTGTGCCTCTGGCTCCCAGAGAAAATGTGAGACAGACTAGTCCACATGCACCACAGTGGGCTGGGAGACCAGAAGGACTGGTACATCTGAGTCTTTGAACAGGGTGAAGACATCCACAACCAGCCCTAACTGTTGCCTCTACTTCCTTTGCATGGCTCCTAATGTTTTTGGGTTTCTTTCAGCTTTAACTCTTCTGTAGATAAACGATAGAAGCACTGACAGTGGCATCATAGTGGTAGATGTGTCGTCTGTTGTAGTGCCAGTAGTTTTGACGTTGCATTAGATGCAAACTGAATGTTGGTTGCATGATGAAGGCTAACCTGCAGACAGTATTCTTAGTAATGACCAAAGACAAACAAACTTACTTCCAGCACACTGCATTGTGTCTACCGTTTAGCACCTTTGTCCTGAGTAGATGACGAGAAATCAACCTTCTTTCATAGAAACAAGTGTAACTAGATCTGCTGTCTACAGGCTACACATCATATGTTTGAAATGAGGCCTTTCAGAAATGTGCAAATTGCTTTTTTGCTCTCTATTTCTAACGTGTTAATGTGTAAAAGCCAGTTTTTTCTTTATCATTCTTGAAAGGCGTCTTGTCAAACAGGCATTCAGAACTGTTCTTGGGTAATGAAGGGTTTGCTTGTGTAATTGCACTTTGACTAGATGTTTGTTGACATGGTTAAAGGATTACTTTCCAATGATTTGGTTAATGCTATACTTGTTCAGTTCTCTCAGGTTTCAGTTTACATCCCAGAATTGGATTTAATCTGGTAGTTTCTCTTAATCTGGTGTTTGGAAAGCATTTCCCTGACTGCTTTCTGTTCCGTCACATGGTGGTGGTTAAAAGCTCAGAGTGGTGGGATTTAAATGGATGTATTCATTTGTGGTTATTTCTTTACAGATGTACAAGAAAGATCTGTATAATATGGAAGACCCTGTGCGAATCAACCACGGCCTGAAGCAGTCTATGAGCTACACGCACCAGCCGCCGTACCAGGACAAACAGCCATACCGCGAATATGACCACCCGCCTTACGGATACGATGGAGGCGGCTACACAGAACCAAAGCCTCACAACACTGACTCTCACCTGCACTACGACAACCGTGTGCCTCATTATAGCGAACAGTGGCCCCCATATGACCAGCAGACCTCGTCTACCCCGCCCGCAGGGTACCAGCAGGGCCACCAGCAACCCATGGGCTACAGCCCCCGCTCCCCGTACGAGGACGGGCCAGGGAGGGACTACAGCCCTCCTCAGCCGCGCTACGACGAGGCCCCACCTGTGGGCTACGATGGCAGACGCCACAGCAAACCCGGGCCCATTCGTTACGATGAGCCCCCACCCCCACCACCACCAGCTGGCTATGACGCTCGCTCTCCTTATGAGGCAGAACCTCACGGCTTCCCCATCAATTCACCTCGATCGCCAGAGCCCCCGAAGCAGTATTACGGCGATTCGGGTCTCAGGCCCACCTACATGCCAGGGCCGCCGAACAGGGGCTACAAGCCAGGGATGCATGAGACTATGATGAACTCTGAAGCCACAATCCCCCCTCCAAAACCAGAGACCCTGCCCTCGCCAGGTGAGCCAGCTACCACGCCGGGCTCCAAACCCTTCCCTCCTCCGCCCCGGGACGACCTTGACGAGGACCCGGCGATGAAGCCGCAGTCGGTGCTCAACAGAGTCAAGATGTTTGAGAATAAACGGTCTGTTTCTATGGACAGGGCTAAAGAGGGAGACTCATCAGCACTCAGGGTGAGTCCTCCACAGAGGGGTGCTGACGTCACCTCAGAGTGTCACACAGTGAGATAAACAAAATAATATACTACCTGGTAATTTAACTTAAAATGAGCGTATTCACTTAATGAACGCTGCAAATTCATGTCCTGTACCTGTCTAATTTACCAAAGGAAGCAGGCTATGAGGATGAGATTGTTTACTCTAGGGCTAAAACAATAATTACCAAAGAGAATCACACAATTAAAACGATGGTAGAAGACATGCTTGATTAAACATCAAAAAACAAGATAACGGTAAAAGCTGTGTTTCTTAATTTGATACAATATAATCCTGGAGCTGGCAAAATAAGAGATTAAAGGTAGTACTAGAGAAATCTAACCGGAGTTGTGCGCTGTCTGTCTTGCCGTGCACAAGACCTCCGTGTGCATGCAACCCATTCATGTGAACCAAATCCTGGATCACAAGCGAGAAGCACTAAACAGACGCTCTCTCTCTGCTTCCCAGCCTGCAGATGTTCCCAAGCCTGCAAGTGCACCTGGCCCGGTGCTCAAAGCCAATTCCCTCAGCAACCTGGAGCAGGAGAAGTCCTATAGGTATGTGGTCTACGTCACAGCACAGCACAGCACACAGGCTGCAGACATGGAGGGTAAAGGACAGCACAGATCCTTTGCAAAGGCGTCTTGGAAGAAATTTGTTGTTGTTGGAGCTCCACCTAGTGGACACAGGTCACCTGGCTGCAGGCCTGGCTGTGGTGTGGTTTTAACAGAGGCACAGAAACATGCAGATATTCACAAGCTGGGAGGATCTTTAGGAACGTCACTGAGCACTGTTTTGATCCTTTGGATTGCTTTTAAACATGCTTGAATATTTTCTCATCAGGTCTTGGTTTTAAAATGAAAGCACTGTTGCCAACACTAATAACAATAATGATAAACATAATAATAAACATGACATTGTCCATGCACTCCTCAGATCAGTCCTGCTGTTTAAATCTCTGCAGCTGTTTTACATGTTTCCTTTTGCTTCCTCTGCAGGGCTCCCGAGCCACAAAAGCCTCATCCTAAACCCCTAGATGATGCGATGCGTTCCAACCACTATGACCCCGATGAGGATGAGGAGTACTACAGGAAGCAGTTATCCTACTTTGATCGCCGCAGCTTTGACAGCAAGGCCATGGGCCAACCCTTGCCTGGCATCAACCGCTTCCATGATCTGCCCAAACCAGCTCAGCTGTCCTACCCATACAACAGGTACAACAACACACCTCCTGCCAGCACTGTTGGCTGGAGTACAGCATTCCTCTTAAAGCACACCCCAGCTGAAGCGTGCATCACCTGCACTGTTTGTTTCTGCAGGGTTGAGTCTGTAGAGAAGGTGAGTCCAGTGGAGAAGAGATATGAACCTCTGCCTCAAATCAGCCCGTCCTCACAGTACGGGCCTCCTGTGTCCGCCATCCCACCCAACACACTGCCGAAGCTCAGCCCCGGTGACGGTACGCATACACACTTTATCTTTGTTACCATCAAACTTCATCATGAACTTTTATTGTAGTGTTTTTAAGGAGTGTTGTTATTTCATACATTTCCAGTGAACTCCATACCTGAGCCGATGACCTCGCCTAATCCTAAACCTGAACTGGCAGCTCTCAGGCCGCCAAGCAGGGATGAACCCACACCAGGAGGCTACCTGCCCCCGAGGGGGCCCCTAGATAAACCAGTCAACGGCACAGATACAGCACCCCCAAAGACCATTGGTGCTCCTGCCCCAACCAGCTACAACCGCTACGTCCCCAAGCCGTACACCAGCTCAGCCCGGCCGTTTGAGCGCAAGTTTGAGAGCCCCAAGTTCAACCACAACCTGCTGCCCAATGACACACAGGTGAAGACTGACCTCCTCTGTAAGACCGGCGTGGTGAGCAACAGCGGGGGGAAGCCTCAGTTGTCTCCTCAGCCCCTGGATCACGACAGTGGCCTGGACACCTTCACACGCACCATGGACAACAGGCCCAAATACCAGCACAATAACATCAACGCCATCCCAAAGGCCATCCCTGTGAGGTAAGACTCTCTCTGCAGGGAAATACTGAACCCTATTTGTTCAGTTCTTTATTTCCCCATGACCTCTGCTGGGCTTTGTTCCCTGCCGACACTATGTTGACTGATGACTGATGATGCTGACTCCCCTGCCTCCATCCCTCAGCCCCAGCACGCTGGACGATGAAGATGAGGATGAAGGACACACTGTGGTGGCCACTGCCCGGGGGATCTTCAACTGCAACGGAGGCGTCCTCAGCTCCATCGAGACGGGCGTCAGCATCATCATCCCCCAGGGTGCCATCCCAGAGAGCGTGGAGCAGGAGATTTACTTCAAGGTGTGCCGGGACAACAGCATCCTGCCCCCCCTCGACAAGGAGAAAGGTGTGTCTTTGAGTTTCTTTAAAAATCCTTAGAATCGCAGTGTCTGAGAGAAACAGAAAGGTGTGTGACTTTTCTTTGTTTAGCGCTAATGAGCTTCGTAAACATCCATGCCGGCTGTTATTTTTAGAGCAAACCAACAAATTTATTAATCCCTAGACGCTGTAGTAATTTAATCAACCTGACAGGTTTAACAGGTAATGCTCCTACACCATGAAAGACTGGCAGTCAGTCTTTTCTGCTCTTTAACTGGCTAATAAATAATCCTGTGTGCTGATTAATCCCTGGATGTTCTTATTTGTGGAATTCAAATCTCTTTCTACGTCCGTGCAGGAGAAACGCTGCTAAGTCCGCTGGTGATGTGTGGCCCTCACGGACTCAAGTTCCTGAAGCCGGTGGAGCTGCGCTTACCTCACTGTGCGTCTATGACCCCTGATGGTTGGTCTTTTGCTCTAAAATCCTCCGACTCCTCGTCGGGTACGCTGTCCTCTCTCTGTCCTTTGGGGTCTGTGGGCTTTAGTGATTAGAGAGGAGAGTTTTTGTTGGTGTCTGAATAATTTCCACCAGCTCATCTTTTTTCCATTTTCTCTTTCATTTCTCTTCCATGCATGTGCTGCTGGAGTGCTTTCCTTTTTTTTTTTCATGCTTAATCTGAGCTGCGCAGCCTTGTTTATTCTAATCTCCAGCTCCCACACAGTTATTAGAAAACAAAACTAAGCCCAGAGAGCTGAAACGTACAGATAATCAGCTAACTGATTTTATGTCCGTCATAGAAAAATAATTAACTTTTGTGTCATTAATTGTCCTTTTTTTGACAAGAATGGCTGACAACTCCCAATTTCTTCTCCTCAGTTGTTGCTACTTCTTCTTCTTTTTTTGTTACGAGATAGAAAACCAACAATTCGTGATTTTGAAGACAGTTGAGAAGGATTCTTTGGCTCTAGGAAACCCAGAAAGTCATTTTTTCAGTATTATCAGATTTTTTTTAAAGATGGAAATATTAATAGAGACAGAATCTAGCAAATAAATCACTCCAGAAAATAAAAATGATCCCCAGGCTTACATGCCTTCATTACTTTTTATTCAGTAGCGTAAACAGCATCATAGTGAACAGAAGCTGCTTTGTTTAGTTTCACTCGGTAACTCATCTTTGAAAATCATTCTCTTCATGAACTGATGAAAATGTTTGACCTTTGCCTGTTTATCATGTCACCACCCTGCATCCATAATTTAGATGTACTACAATTTTACAATGTCATTTAGCAGACGCTTTTATCCGTACATACGAGAACAAGAACACACAACACAAGCAAAGATCTAGACAAGAGGAAACAAGATCAGTACGAGTAACAAAGTGCTTCAAGTTCGTACTAAGTTAAAGACGTATCAAACTAAAGCAACATATTATTGAATGTGTAAAAAAAAACACAACGCAGATAATTATCAAAGCATCATTGGTTCGAGTGATCAGTTAAAACGTATTGAATCCTCTACCTACCATTAACACTCGTCACTCTGTAGTTGTTGCCTCTGAAGTAGCTGAAATCTAGATTTATAGAAATGCTCATTACACACACGTCTGATCAGCTGCTCTGAACGCAGAACATTAACCACCCAGAGATTGATTTATTTACCTATAGTCAACTTAAAGTTATGATTGGTATGCAAATTAGTGTAAAATGATATAAATGTATTTAAGGGGGCAACTGTCAACCAGGTCACTCTTATTTAATGGTGATCTTGTGTGAAATGCATCATAGTATCATTGTAGTATTAACCCTCCTGTTATGTTGCGTGTCAAATTGACCCCTTTTAAAGTCTATTTTAGGGAATATATGCCTTCTAAACCAGCTAAATGCAGCACAAAAATCTGAGCAGCATGTGACAGAAGTGGTGTCGTGTTAATTTATCAACATCACTTCATAAAAACGTAATAAGTTCTAAATATAAAATAAAATAAACAAAAATATATGTCATGTAAAACTATTGTATTTATATTTAGGGCTCCATTGCACATTTTAAAAAAGTTTTAATATTAATTTTCATTAAAAACGAGTGAGTTATCCTCATGGAACCATGATCTGTGAGAATTAAAGAACACCAATGGACTACATATTGATTTAAAGGGTTAGTAATGGAGTTAAAAATTTGAATAATACAAAATGTGTATTTGGATTTTTTGGGGTTCTGACACTTTTGGATAATTGAATATGCCCCGGGTCAAATTGACCCAGAAACGCTATTGCTGTTCCAGAGAAACGAACATAACAGGAGGGTTAAAGGAGCATAAAACTTTGAGTAAGAGCAGGCCCCAATTAAATACAAGGTCACTTTAACAAGCCGGGTGTGGCTGCATGTTTCGAGAGCCTGAACAAAGATTATTTATCTAATTGGTTGTGCAATGAAGCACCTAATTATTTTACTCTCACTCTAAAACCACAATTCACATTTACTGAGAGCCATAGCTGCATGAGAGGAAACAATGTGAGCAGAATGCTGTCAGGCAGTCGATGTTCGTGCTACAAAAATCCAGAGCAGCAGCAGGACTTCACTTCTTAATGAACTAAGAGATATGTTGTTGTAAACTGCTTTATATAAAGAGGTACATTCCGGGGTGTAAAATTAACTTTTTACCTCATCTGCCATTGGCTAGTGACCTCCAAAAATTTACCAGCCAAAAATATTTTTCACCAGCCCAAAAAAAAAAAAGATGCCTTATTTGATTTAAAATAATTACCTACCGTTTTTATGTTTTTATTATGAAAATCTAACTAAAGCATCACTTAAAGAATACAGTTATGTACAGATAAAATTTGATTATTGCTATTTTATTAGGTTATACTTCATTTCAAGGTGACTGCTGCATCATCATGTATTAGAAATATTAAATATTAGAATAAGTGTCACCACATCTTCCTCGAAACACTCTTCCCGCCGTGCTTCTTCAAGCAAAGGGAATGAATAGAACTCCAGTAGCTGACGTCACGCCGTTACCAAATCACAACAAAGCGGCAACCTCCGGTCTCAAACGATGAAGCCCATGCGGAAGTGTTATAAACTGCAATACATCGAAAATCCGCTTGAGGCTGGTAGCAGGAACACCAGAAACCACGTACACACCAATTCAAAAAAGACGATCTTTGCAGCATTAATGAAAACATGTTTACAGCCTGGTTCAAAAAACGGCTTGGCCCTATGAAGCTAATCTCTCTTATGGCACACACTGTACGGGGGGGGGGGAATTTTTTTTCTAACGCGACGGTTCAAAAGATATTAGGTTTAGGTTCTATGATTAAAATGAGCCCGGGCCAATTGACTCCGATTTTACAGCAGTCCTTTGAAAATGATCAACATCAACGCAACCAACAGTTCTAACTTTTATTCTGAATAAATCCTATCCCCTGTCAAATAGCTGGTACCTCAATGCAATCCAGCCCCTCGCAGAGATTCTAGTGGTCATGCTATTAGCTTAAATCCAGCCTGCTTGCATCCCACCGCTAACATCTGCCACATCTCTTTTATTGGTAAGGTTCTGTTGTGTTTTGAAAGGCTGATCAGTTGCTTGTGTCTGAAATGAAGCAAACTTGGAGGTACATTTCATAATTTTGAGGTAGCTGTGAGTTAATTCGAAGATCCATCAACTCTTAGCTAAGAAAAGAAATGCATGGCAAACAACAGGACTTTACTTCCTGCACTTTTAAAACCTAATTGACTCCATCATCAAATGTTTCTTTCTTCCTTGTTTTCTACTAAGACTTCATTGTATGATTCATCTACTGTGTTTAAAAGAGAAGGTTGTTCCTGCAGCTGACATCATGTCTCTTTATCCTGCAGGTGATCCTAAAACCTGGCAGAACAAATCTCTCCCTGGAGACCCAAACTACCTGGTGGGTGCAAACTGTGTGTCAGTGCTCATTGACCATTTCTGAAGAGGGCAACAGCTGGCCTGTTACTGAATGTGATACACAGGGGGGGAACCTCACAGTCCGCCCCTGTCGCGCTCCTTCCTGTGGGCGAGGTGCACGATGCTCGATGAAGTATGAACTTGATACTCTCACGTTGTTTACTGTGCCCAAAAAAACGGAAAAAAATACACTAAAAAAGAAGAAGAAGAAACACACAAACACACACACACACACACACACACACACACACACACACAGGAGGAGAGTCGGAGGAGTCCAGCATCCCTAAGGCTGCACTCTTGTTTTTTCTTTCATTTTTTTGGTGCTTTCAAGGCTTGCAAAAAATAAAGATTAAAACAAGTTATTTAAACAAAGGAACTGAAGTTGGAATGCATGACCAGTGCCACAGACTGAATACTCTCATTTTGACATTTTTAAGCTAATTTTGTAAAAGGTCAGAGCAGTGCGAGGAAGAAGGAGAATTTTGAATCTTGTTTAATATTGCAACGGGATTTTTGCGTACTGTAAAAAAAAAAAAAAAAGAAGAAAACACAAACAGAGACTCACAAACAGTAAAGTTGGTATATGCAAAACTTTAGTTTCTGAGTCCTGTGGTCATGCGTTTCACTCATCAATGATCTCTGAGGACTTGATGAGGCTCATGAAAGAAGATAAAGTACGAATAATGAAGGTTAGGTATTAATACGAGGCGCCTGTTTGTTCTGGCGGGGCTCTCTCTCTTTAAAACTGAAGTTTTTGTAGCAATGTTTTACCGTAGATAAATATACTGACTTGATTTTACAAACTCCTGCTGTCTAGAGATCTATGCATGTGCTATGACTCAGGTCCAGAAGCCTGCTACTACTAAGTTCAACACATGAAAATCCCATCGTACACTGCAAGCAGTGATGCCTTATCTGCATATTAACTTTTCAGTGAAAACTTTCAAAACATCGGATCCTTCAGTTATAGCGATCACCACGGAAGAAAAAGTTTGTCTCTGCATTTTTTCTCATTAACAGTGAACTCGGATTTAGCACACGAGAATAATCGAGGCTGATGAAAAGGTATGCTTTCTTTTACTGCTATGCATATGAAGTCTGAGGAAATACAAAAAAGCTAGAAGATGTTTAAAAATGTGGCTGTACATATTGCTAGTATATGGCCTTGGTTCTCTGTAAATGAACTTTTGTACATCTTTGTTATTTTGTATAAAAGAGAAAATGTTTGTTTAAAAAGAGAAAGCGGTTACATTGGTTATGTTTGTATTCTGGTTATACCCCTGAGCCTTGGAACTGACATAAGCAGTAATAAGTCCGACTTTTCTACCAACATATACATACACTACTTAAGGCATTTTTACTTAAGGTCAGAAAACTTTTTATTCTTATTTACAAACTAGAGAAGTGCTTGGTTTAAATAATTTTAAAAGATGTAATTGAAGGGGTCTGCTGTGAAGAGTGGGCCCTTCCTTTATTTGTGATACTGGATGCTGTATTGTGTGCCCTGAAATGTATTTTTGTACTAATAGACAATTTATTATGGCACATCAGTACTATTTTCTTTTGATATGATAACACTGCTTCAACCCAACACTAGTTTACTTTCCTGTGTGGCTGACATTCTTTTTATTTATTTTGATTTCTCTTCGGTTCAACTGTTTGTTTGTTTTTCCTTTGCGACACATTTCTAAGTATACCACTGTATTAATAAATAAATTCATTTTTAAAGTAACGCTCCTCGGATCAGTGTGTTGTGTTGATCTCAACCTCCAGATGTTTTGTGTGTTGACACACCCGGAAGGTTTTTCCTGCCAAACAGCTCAAAGAATTCCCTGGTGGGTTGAGACGTTGGCGATTGTATTTTCAGAATGTGATGGTTGATTAACGTTTTCTCCCGTCCTCAGCTGCTTCTAAAGCGATCCCACATGTGATAAGCTGAGCTGTGAGGTTATTCTGCACACTGATGTCAAATCAGGTCAGAGATTTACATTCTTGGTGTTCTTATAGAAACTGTAAGCATTTTCTTGGGTACTGTTGCTGTACCCTTGCTGTATTGAATCCAGATTAAGTCTCCCTCCTTAAAATACAGACTCTTTCCAGACACGTTCATCACATACACTCAGCTGCCAGTTTATTAGAAACACCCGTCTTAAACTTGAGCCGATATCTCAATCCTAAAATAAACGTTCTCGTGTTTAGTTTGTCTTCACACTGTTTTATTCAACTTTGAGGTCGTTGTGGGGGCTATGGATCAAAGTTACCCTGTGATCAAGGATAAATAGACAGGGAAAAATTCATCATTCTGCACTGTAGTGGCTTGCTTTCGCCAAACGAAACAAAACACCTATAAGCCACTGAGGGGCTGCTTTACTGGGACTCAGTTGACGCGTCCTCCTCGTCAGGATGAATGAAGTCCAATCGTGCATTGACATCAACAAGGGTTTATTTTACATCGACATACAACAAACGCTCAGCTGATCAATCCACACTTGCATCTCCTAGGAACTTGTAGAATTAAAGGCATAACGCTATTGTGGACGAGACGATGACAAATATGACGAAAACAGCCAAAATGGCGACAACAACGAGCTGGTCAAAAACTGTATGCTACCCGGTAGGCAGCTTCTTCCCTATATGCTTTTTACACCTGCCTTGACACACCCGCCCCCTAGTGTGCACACAAGTGCATCAAACAAATAAAACAGTCCACACATAATACTGACACACACACATGGCTCTAACATGCACAGTAAAGTCAAATGTATATGATGCAAAAAAAACATTTAACTTTCTCCTGTTTCGTTTCCTCAAACTTTCCCTTACTTGGACACTTTTTTGCCATGTCTGTCACGTGACTAAGCCTGTGATAAAGTCTGAGTATCACTTCATGTCAAAGGTTGTGTTGGTCAATCTCACAAATCATTCACCCCAACAGAGTCAGAACACTTCTCTATCTGTTGTTCCATGAGCTCAAACATAGAGGCTTACTCTGAGGGCAGGGTAACCTACAGATCCAAACACTCCCTGACTCGGGTTACATGATAACACCGTGGTTCACACAAACTGATAAAGCAAAGACTACTTTACACAAGATCAGAGCAAAGGTTCAACGATGAACCAACAATGTTTGATGTAACGGAGAAAAACTTTAAATAGATCAAATTCAATGTGTCACTCATAAAAGAAGACGGTCTGTTTAAAGAAACCAGTTTATTTGTTTAAACAGTGAGTGAAACACATCTATATATTACACACTGTCTGCATCGTGTTAAACATTTACAAAACACTGTAGACATGTTAATAAAAAAGTGACCGGATGTAATGTTTCACAGTGAGTCTATACCTGAGATAAGCTGAATGTTAAAAAGGTCCTCAAACAAAAGTCTGCCTTCACTTCATGTTTTATTCATAGACACCAAACATCTCTTCCATAAAGGTCAAAGACAATCAGAGCGATAGATGGGGATTTTTGAAGAATGGATTTCTTGCATATAATAAATATTCAACTTTGCATTTGAAATTCAGCAAAATTATAACAAAGATTTTCTTCATCAAAAAACAAAACCTTGTGTTCCTGTTTTGTCAAGGTCTACTATATCTGATTAAAACAGTGTATTTATATTCATTATGTAATACTGTTGACCATGACATCATGATTTTTATGAAACGGACATACCCAGCCAATTCCTGTCTTTTGTTTTTTTCACTTATCCCCCCAAAAATATCCACATGATAAAAAACTGCTGAATTTATAAAACTCTTTGGATAGAGATTATTTTGTGATGTCTATTAATTTCATCCAGAGCTATGCTGAAAAATCAATAATATTGTTATTTGAAAAGATAAAACAAATGTGAAATATCTCAGAAAAAAGCTTTCAGGGTGTGGTAATAAAAAAAAAAAAAATCATAAGGAAGAAATAAGAAAAAAAGGTTACCAAAGTTATCCAAAAATAATTCACTAGCCCTCATCAAAAAGAGATCAGGGCGGCTCTTTTACACAGTTGGTACACAATAAAATAAACCTTTTAAGGAGAAATCAATAAGACCAGGATGTTGTTGTGTTTGCTTTTTTAAAATTTTCTATCTATTGGTCTTCTGAGTTAAAAACTTAATTTACGGACCGAAAATTCAACAAATTAATCTCAAAATATCCCTCTATGCAGATGACATAACTTGATCTAGAAAATTCAGTGTCACATTTATCCAGAATAATAAAACAATTTATAGTTAATTTAGATTATAAGATTATTTTAACAAATCTAATGGCTGCCTCTAATTTATGAAACAAACATTATTCAGTCCTTTTCTATAGAAATCAGGGTTTTTAGAAAACTTAGACATAAATGCCAAATCACATTTAGCTAATCAATCAAATAACTACTTTATTATAAATGGTCCACTCTATCAATGGTCCATTGAGTACGTTTTGGAAGTGAATTCTGATCTCAAACTTTTCTTTAGACTTATTAAACGTTACGCCTAATATTCAGTGAAATCAAATTTAAACGAGCAGAGAATTAAAAACTTCTAAGAGATTCATCCTTCCATTTTGAAAACAAAGAAAGCCCTCCATCTGTTAAGTTGTTCTTAAACAAATAGAAAGAGAGTTGGAAAAGGATAAAAAAAAAAACCCAATAAAAGACTAGAAAAACTAGAAAAGACCTTTGGTTCCATTTTTCTTCGTGGAAAACCGTGTAATGTAAAGTAAAGTTCAGTGATTCCCGGCCCTGAGCTGCCACAGATACCGATACAACTCTGTCGTTGTTTGCTTTTGTCATGTGGTCGAACTATTCACTTGTACAGCACGTGTGTGTGTAAACATGTGGGTGACATTTTTGTTGTAATCTTCTTATCTTATTTATTGAAGTTTTGTCTATCTGGACATAAAGGTTGCAGAGAGGGGATGTGAAGATGAGGACACTCTGTGTTCTGTTGTGTTTGATGCTTACCCACTGGTGCTGGTTATCTCATGCTCATCAGAATTTAAAAGAAGATAAAAAAAAGTTCCTTAAAGCTGCTGTGAGGAACTTTTAGCTTGTATCGATTCTGGCGCCCCCTTGTGGACAAAGTGATACCTCTTATCTCTTGTCCTGTACATGCAAAATAATTGTCTCCAGACAATTACCTCATCCTGTTGTCTTTTAACTTTTAGACTTATCTTACAATGTGATTATTTGCAATGAAAACAGCCAAAAAAAGGGTGTTTCTTAAGCGAGTTGTCAATCATCTGTTCTGACACCTACCCCCTTAGAGCAGTTTTAGACATTAAAATGACAACAGAGAAGGTATCAGTATTGTTGTAGATGGTCTCGTTTGCTTTTGAGGGTCATAAAGAGGCATCAGTATCAGTTTCAGCCTGTTTCTCAGCCAGTTAAAAACTCCTCATAGTGCCTTTAAATGAGTTGCTGCTTTTTACAAAAGCGAGTCCTCTGGTGGAGCTGTACTGCTTTAAGTTCAGTGTTAGAGTTTGATTTCTCTTGCAGCGATCGCTCTGTAGATCTCTTCAGTCATTGGAACGTACGTCTTTTTCTCAGGATCTAAAAAGTATAGAGGATCTTTGATGTGATCTGGGTTGAATCCCTCCTCCACCAGCTTCACTTTCTTCATCTTGAACGTCCCCGTCAACTCCAGGCAAGGCTGCAAAACACAGATTATGAATATAAGAAATATGTAACAAACAGAGGAACAACACAAACCGATACTGATCGGGTATGAGAGAGACGTAACAGAACCACACTGGGTTTCTTTATCACTGTCCGTCAGTCTTTGGACTACATTTATTTGGTTTCATTGCTGGCAGCTGACGCAATTTTTACCCCACAGTGAACTTACCATGGCCCTTTGTTACCTTGCATGAAATGATTGGAGTCAGTCCAAAGCATTGGAATCAGATTTTATAAGTTGGGAAAACAAGAGAACTGATATGTAACAGTCAGCTGTATCAGCAAATACACAGAGATCAGACAAACCTGTCTGATTCTCAAAGAAATAAGAGTAAAAAAATTACAGCATTGTTGCTCAGTGGCATGGTTACAATGAGTTTGACCTTTGACCCAAAACCTCTATGAGGTTATCTATGGCCCAATCTCAATGTCCTCCCTAAGCCCTGAGCCCTGAGCCCTTCTTGACTGAATTAACGTCACCTGGAAAGTGATTGAGGACAGGAGGCTCTAAGGGTTAAAACTATAGAACTGGGAATGGGACAGAACTTCGGGACTTCTCACGTGACCTGCATGAAGTCACCAGCTCATCTTAGCGATATTAGGAAATTTATATTGCACAAATTTTACTTTCCTCAAATTCAAGGCGCTTAAGGGACTGACCTTTCATGTGATCCAGGCTCTTACCATACAGACTGCTTAACCACACAATTTAAAATATATACCAAATCACATACAGCCTTCAACAACCTTCTTCAAGAAGGGAGTGCAGCTTGTGTTTTGCCTGTGATGGAAAATCCAGGGCAAACATTTCAAGTCATGGCTACTGTTCGTAAAAAATATCTTGGATTAGCGCCTTAAATGTTTTGATCAGCTCAGCTTTTCTCCCATCTTGATTTTTGCAGTTTGACAGAAACATGACATACTTCAGTGAATAGATCAAACTGAATAATTTAAGTTAATGGAAGCAAAGAAAGTCTTTAGAAAATTGTAATCACGCTTTTAACTACCTTTTCATCAACAATTCCCCACACACTAAAAAAACAGTTCTGTCTTTTTAAAAGTAGAATAAGAGTGATTTGTCTACTGCAGTTTGAAAAGCTGGCTCCTCCTCCCTGACTCGAGGACCCTTGAAGCTTGGTCTTAGATGTATGTCTACATTCTGGCACCTGACTGCTACATTTTTATAGATCCCAGTCCTCTCAGTCTACCACATTATTGGCCTGGAGCTGCAAACCTCAGCTTAAAGGTGGCTGCCAAACAAATTTCATGAGAACAGTTCAAACGGAAAATACAGGCAGGGTCTCTGAAGATACATAAACCTCAGTGCACTTCTCGTGGATGATAATATATGATGAAGAGGGAAAATTCTACTTACTCTACACAAATAGGAAATTATCAGGCAAGTTATATTCACAGATTTGATTATGTATTCCCCTTTTTTTCCAAAAGAGATCCAAGCTGCATCACAAAAACTATACATTTGAGCAGCTCCCAGTGACAGCCTGTATGACCTGTCTGAGAAATATGTTGCTTTCAGTAACCACTCAAGCTGGACTGAGGTATTTGAAATAAAAGGGGGAAAAGAACAATTTTCCTCTGTCAGCAAGTCTGGTCTTAGACAGTCTGAATGAGCCTGAACTTATAACAGAGATTAAGAAGCAGATGAGTAAATTAAAAGGGCACGCTGCATTGACTGAGAGAAATGTCTAAAAACTGCTGTCTCACCTGAATCCTGATGAATCTAGGTCTGGCGTACGCTGGGAGGTAGGTGGTGACTTGTTTGTAGGCGTCTAAACAGTCAAAATCTTCTCCTTCTTTCAAAGTGGCAGCTGCCATGCCGATCCGCCCCTCGTGACCTTAAACAGGCATTTCAATATGACATATATTAAAATAAATCAGAATCCAAAACAACTGTTAACACTATCTGTAAATATATTCCTCTTTTAGACAACTTGAGATGTGAGCAGGAATATTTCTGACATCCATATTTACCTTCAACTTTGACTCCATAGACGTTTGCCTCCAACATGCATTGAGCCAAGGTGAGAATATCTGCAACCTCAGATGTGGCGACATTCTCTCCTTTCCATCTGTAAACACACAACATGTCAACCCCTGCAACTTCTTGATACCTTCACAAACCCAAAATGTTAATGTAGCCAAATATTGACCCACAGAAAACAAAAAGATGAGCACAAAATGAATCATGTCTCACCTGAAAGTGTCACCAACTCGATCCTGAAAATACACAAAGTTCTCGTGATCAAACCGAAGTAAGTCTCCGGAGTTGAAGTACAGGTCGCCTTTTTTCAACACGTCTCTGAGCCTCTTCTTCTCGGTCTGATGCTTGTTGCCAGCGTAGCCAACGAAGGGAGATCTCTGCGTGACCTTTCCCACCAAGAGTCCCGTCTCACCTGGTCAAAAGAATCATGAGAGACATTTTAACAGCTAGCTTTGCCTCTTTAGATTGTATGCTAGAAAAGTTATCACGTCATTGTCAACACTCTTGTTGACCATTATTCATGCTTTTATTTCTTCTAGACTAGATTATTGTAACAGGCTTTTAACAGGTTTAACTCAAAAATCGATCAATAGATTACAATTGGTACAAAATTCAGCAGCAAGACTTTTAACTAAAACCAAGAAGAGAGAGCACATTACTCCTGTTTTAATGACCCTACACTGGCTGCCCATTGCTTTTAGAATAGATTTTAAGGTTTTATTTATCACTTTTAAAGCACTTCATGGCCTGGCCCCTGAATATATCTGTGATTTGCTGTCACTCTACCAGCCCGGGCGCAGCCTCAGATCCTCAGGCAGGAACCTCCTTAAAGTTCCTGTCACAAAGTTAAAATCTAAGGGTGACCGAGCGTTTGCTGTGCAGGCTCCACGACTGTGGAACGACCTGCCTAAGGATCTCAGGCAAGCTGCATCAGTATCTTCTTTTAAATCACAGCTGAAAACATTTTTTATCGAAAGGCCTTCTTGTAATATTGTTTTATCCACAATGTTACATTTATTTTTAACCTACTTTTATTCACTTATTGTTTTATTTGTTTTACTGATTTTAATTGTTTTATTGTTTCAATTGCTTTTAGTAGTTTCTCTTTACTCTTTTCTCAGCTGTTCCTCTTAAATTGTCTTGCCAGCCCATATACCCCCCCCCCCCCCCCCCCCCCATTCTTTGTTCTCCTTATTGTGGTTTTTTGATGTAAAGCACTTTGTAACGTCTTTATAAATAAACTTTATTATTATATTATTATTATATATTAGAAGTTAAAGACCATAAAAAGTAAGAAATAGCATAAAGTGCTCATGTGCCATGTAAGATAAGAATGAAAAAGAAAACACCTGTAATATTATCTCACCTCTGGCTGCCTCGATGCACAGACCCTCAGAGTTCCTGACGGGCTCCTCCTTCTCGATGTCAAACTTGATCAGGGTGTAAGGGAAGAAAAACTACAAAGGAAGAAAATCTCCATCAACTGAAAATGCTTTTGTTTCTGGATATTCATCATAGCACACAAGTTTGGATTTTCCGGTTTGATAAGATTGTATCATATGGTACCTAATCTAACATAATGTGTTGTGTCCAAGCGGCAACCTCCGGTCTAAAAATATGAGTCCAATGCGGAAGTGCTAAAAACTGCTTGAGGCTGGCTCCTGAAGTACAGGAAGTCACATACACATGAATGCGCAAAAGCTGATCTTTACAGCAGAAATAAACATGTTTACAGCCTGGTACAAGTCTGGATAGCTCATTTCTCGATCAGCACACACTGTGAGGGGGGTGAATTTTTTCTAACGCGGCAATTTCGAAGATATTGAATTTACGAGTCTTCCAATGAGAGGCACAGCTGACTGCGGGAACACTGTAGCTGTTAGCTAGGAAGCTCAAAGCCCACCTCTTTACGTCACACTGGCTCGACAGAAGCAATATGGCTGCAGCTGCCGATTGGTCTCAATCATCTTCTCACCCTGTGAACAAAGTTGACTCTGCCCACTGCACCGATCTTGGATGTGTAGTTGATGAAGCCGATGTTTCCTTCAGTGGCAGCGTACAACTCTTTGACTTTTATGTCTCCGAAGCGATCCAGAAACTCTGACCATATGTCTGTGCGGACTCCATTTCCAATGGCGATCCTCACTTTGTGGTTCTTGTCATTGTCTTTCTGCAAACGATCAGAGACATAAAAAGCTCCAGATCTCCCATCAACACAACAGTTCAATCATTTAACAGAAAGTTAGTCTTGGTCAGAACTTGTTGTACCTGGGGTGTGTTACAGAGGTAGCGCATTGTTTCCCCGATGTACTGCATTACAGTCACATTATATTTCCTGCAGTCGTCCCAGAACTGAGAGGCCGAGAACTTTCTCCTCAGGAAAATGGTCATACCTGAAAATTCAAATGTCACACATTTATCTTATTGCAGTCTTGTACATCACCTCCCTAGGTGCACAAAACTAGGTGTGTGAAAGCTTTTGTTGTTATCCTCATGAGGGGATTAGGAGGATTAGTACCTCTCTCGATGCCTCCAACCATCCCAATGAGGAAGCCTGCACTGTGGTACAGAGGCAGATTGATGTAGAAGATGTCCTCTGCAGTGACTCCAACCGCTGCCTGGAGGAAGGAGGCCGCCCAAATTCTCTCATGGGTAACAACAGCTGCTTTAGGTAAACCTTATGAAGTCAAATGGAAAATAAATCATATCAGACTCTTCAGCAGGTAAACAAAGTAGGAGGAATATGCAACTTTTAAAATCAACAGCAGAGATCCTTACTCAATGCTGTCCATACATAAACTCTGCATGTTCAACCAAACATATTCCATTTTAGTATTTTGATATGAGCAACTGTTTTGATAATTGCAGACTCTGTGTAAAACTACTAAATGTAATATAAAGGGGCTTGTTTGTGGTACATATTCTCAGCATGTAGCATTTCCAGCTCTTCGTTTTGTTTTGTTGTGTTCACAGCTCTGGATCAGGCTTGCCTTATTACCAACATTGCAGAAGTCTTCAGCTCCATTGCTCCAATCCATTGTACGCTCTCTGCTAGCTTAAGAGACAAACATGTTTATCATACATAATTGCCCTCTATTTGCTTGTTTGCTCACTTATAATGCGTTAATCAAGAGGATAGGACAATGGATAGAGTTTGAAACTGGGAAGAGAGAGAAAGGGGAATGACGTTGCAAAGGGCTGTCCACTTTGAGGACTGTAGCCTCTGTACATAGGGTGAACAATTTAAGCAACAAATCTAAAGTTGTGTGTCCAAATAAATGAACAGTAATACTGAAAAAGAAAACTATTTTTTTTAACTTATTCAGCCTGCTAAAAGAAACTGATGGTTTTGCCACAGTGTCAACAAGCGGAGAGGTGAAGTGTACTGGACTCCTTTTGACAGGTTGATTAGATTTGAAGTGTGGGATCATTTTGTTCCTATGAATAAAGGATGCACCAACATTTTTTGGCCGAAAATGGCTCAAAAGGGCATGTTCGGTTTTCGGCCAAAAGACTTTTATCACCGAAACAGAATGTTGTGATGACGCAAGCAAAAACCGCGCCCAGTACACGCTTGTCTGGATAAGGGCCAACATGTCTGCCTCCGTTATTCCTTTAATTGCAGCACTAAAGCGTCTTGGTTGAGACGGACCACGGAGTGAAAACAATGAAAAGTACACTCTTAGAGTCTGTCAGCACACGTTTCACTGAGATCTATTCAGATCCTCTGCACTTCATCGCGACTGTACTTGATCTGTGTTATAAAGATCATTACTTGGATGT
Organism: Notolabrus celidotus; assembly: GCF_009762535.1. Taxonomy (NCBI): domain Eukaryota; kingdom Metazoa; phylum Chordata; class Actinopteri; order Labriformes; family Labridae; genus Notolabrus; species Notolabrus celidotus. Next base: position 24,859,955 of record NC_048277.1, read on the forward strand.
GGGAATAAAGCAGCGTGCACGAGAAATGATCCAGGACGGGATAGATGCGGAGAACCCGCTTGGAGACGGAGAAGCGCACAACGCAGGAAGGAGAACAGAGCGCAGAAAAAAGAACTTGTCTCTCTGAACCAGATGAGGGGCATGCACTCTCGTTGTCTGATATGTTCAATGAGATCCTTGATTTTAGTGAGGTTAGTACACAGTCAGAACCATAAATGCAATAGTAATATTAATTGGCATAATAATTTATTTCGGTATTTCGGCCTTGGTTTCCTCATTTTCGGTTTCGGTTTTGGTTTCGGACAAGAATTTTAATTTCGGTGCATCCCTAATATGAATGGTTTGTTTCCTCATAGCTATCTAGAAACAACAGACTGTTCCAACAGTGTACTGACCAATCAGAATAAATCATTTAATAAAGCAATGTAAAAATCAAGGATAAAACATAACTGATTCTGAAATGTATTCGTCAAACCTAACCCTGTTAGCTGTGCAAGCAGGCAGAGTGTTAGTTTGTGTTTATCCTCTAGTTAACCTGCAGTCAATGTTTGTTGTAAGGCAGCCACTGGCAAACTTTCTACAGCCCTACTTCAGGTCCACAGGGGATGTTTCAGACCTTCAGTAGAGTAGGTAAGTGTTGGTGATGCATTCAACTCACTTTCAACACACTGATGTGTACCAAAAGTGGATGTCTTTAATTTGACCTTTATTTTACCAAGTAAAATGTTTGAGAACCAATTCTCATTTACAAACATGACCTGACCAAGAGACGCCAACAGGAACACATACACACGCACATATAAACATAAAATAGAACAAAAGTGAACAAGTAACAAGCAGTGTGTGTGGTGTAAAAAAGTATGTGTGTACAAAAGTATGCATGTAAGTACAGTCCGAAGTGATAAGTAGGGGCAACAGTCAATTAAAATCTGTTGAAGTTTTAGCTTGAAGGTTGTGAGTGGAGTCAAAGTTGAGAGTTTGAGGGTGTTTTCCAGTTGTTAGCTGCAGCAAAACGAAAAGAATTACAGCCGAAAACAGTAGAAGTACCGGGGATGATGAACTTGATGTATTCACTGGACCTAGTGCGATATGAGGCTTGGGTGACGTGAAGAAGAGAGACCAGGTAGGGAGGTGTCTTGCCCAGGATTGACTTGTATACAAAATGCAGCCAGTGGTGAAGCTGTACCCGGGGTATTAAGGGAGGGCCAACTCACCAATTTATAGAGATTGCAGTGGTGAGTGTGGAAGGGTGCATTAGTGGCAAAGCAGATAGCAGAGTGATAAAGAGTGTCCAGTTTCTTGAGTGCTGTACTTGAGGCCATCTTGTAAATGATGTCACCAGAATCGAGAATTGGGACTATTGTCAACATGACGAGGGTGTGTTTGGCAGCATGAGTGAAGGAGGCTTTGTTGCGGAAAAGGAAAGCTAGTCTGGTTTTGATTTTGGTCTGAAGGTTGTCAATGGTGTGGTGAAAGACAGAGATGAATCCAGCCAGAAGCCTAGATATTTGTAGGATTTGATGAACTCTACAGGGGAGCCACCTGTACAGCTGATCGTGGGGGAGCTGGATACATGTCTCTTGCCTAACATGCTAGCATTGTTTTAGCTTAAATGTTAGGCCATCTGCCAAACATACAGAGAAATCCAATTGGAATAAAAGAGTCAGAAACAGCTCTCCTTATTATGCAAAGATCTAACAGAACAGAGCTCTACATCCTCAAGGCTTGAGCAACTGGATCAACACCTCTATGAAACAGTTTCTAAAATTCCAAACAATAAAAAAGAAAGAAGAAGGATTTATTGCTGTGCTAGCCAAAATGAATGAGTAATATAAACAAATGTCATTGTAGGCTTTTTCTTTCAGTTTGTGGGTGTGATAGAGGAGTTTCCAGGCATACCTGTTGTTCCTGAAGTGTAGATGTACAGCGCCGTGCTCCTGATGGTGATGTTGGCTCTGAGGTCCCGAGGCAGCGGCTGATCTGATGCCTGCGAGATCTTCTCAGACAAAGCATTGATGCCCTGGATACGGCAGGACTCCGACAGGACGAACACGCTGATGTCCTGCTCTCTCAGTGTCGGTAAAACCTCCTCCACAGCATCCAGCAGCTCTGTAAACACAGAGAGACATTCAGCTCTGCACATGGAGGTATGTCAGAGTGCATTGTTGCGCAATGCTGCACATGTGGGCTTGTATCATGTTACAACAGGAAAAGGCACATGGTGCAGACAAGTATGCCCCAATGTATGCATTTCTAGGAAGCAAGGCGCTTCACTCCAGAAGGGGAGTGAAGGGAAGAAGTCTTCAGAGTGCATGTTACCTAAAATGAACTCGCTCAAGCACATATTTTCGCTCCTGATATCACCTGCTGAGGATATTTAAAGATAGTGATTTCATATGGCTCATGGATGTGCTGGAATTTTCTTCTTATCTATATTTTCATAAAAGATAGAAATTCAAAAATCACACTGTTATGGTTGAAAACAGAGTTTGGTTGAAATCACAGATATCTAGGATAGACTATTGCCCGTTTATAAAATGTATTTAGTCTATGAAGGAACAAGAGGAAATAAATCTGACTGGATTCATCCTCTCAGAATAAGAAATGGATGACAATTCAGACTATCAACTCAGAGCTAAACATTTAAATTCTAATGTTGGTTCCCCTGAAACCCTACATAACCTTTTCATTGTGCAATGATGCAATTCAACTTTAATCCTGTACATACTGTCCTCACTTCTTACCTCTAACACAGATTACAACAGACTAATCATTAACAGCCTTTAAAATGGGGTAAAAGTCTGAGACAGACAGCTGATCAGCGCTGTCTGTCTGTCTTTCTGTGGGTAAAGTTCAACTAACAGTCTTACAGTAATACATCAGAGACATCAGGAGTCAGGTTAAAGAGCAGCTCTGCTCAGAGAAGTCAGTTACTGGTGTAATAACCGTTAAATTGAATTTGAATGTTGTTGCTTGTTAGTTTGATGTTTGTTAAATACTTTAAAAGTAATTACAGATCATTTAATCTTCTACAGCCAAAGGTTGAGTAACCAACCCTGCAAAGTGAGCCATCACTTCTGGAAGTTTTCATGTCTCCAAATCTTTGCTGGGGTATGCACATGAAGCTCCATGTGTATTCTGCTGTGTGCTCTGGACATGATGAGCATATCAAAGATGCTCTGATAGTTAAAGGGACAGGCGTCAATTGGCGGACAGCTTCATTCCTGCCATAAAAGATTTGATTGCATGTGGTACTTATCTGATGCTTTGTATGTAAAATGTAGGTCTGAAGAGGCTCACCAGATCCTTTACATCAGTAAAACTTAAACCTCTCAAATACACTCAAGTGTTTATCTTAAAGTTTGATCACTACAGCGTGAATGAATTAACTTGAAAGTAGGTACGTTTTCTTTTGAGATGAGGAAGAAAGCAGCGTACAATATAAATGCTTAGGTTTATAAGCGAATACATTACACCACAATAACACACTACCTGGAAAACCTGAAAACACCCCATGATCACATTCAGAAACAGCTTTATAGGCCAAGAATGTGGATGCATGACAGGAATGTAATCCATTGTTTTTCTGTTGCCCTAAATCTACTTACACAGACACAACAAGGCTGAAAAAAACACAAGAAAAACAAGGAATATAATACACAAGAGTATGCATAGAGACTTTTCTTTTCTCAGAATGCATGAATGAATTTATTTACAAGGGTTGTCAAGCTGTAAATGCATCTACTCATTAACATGCTTTATGATTAGTTTATCTAAATTAGTCACACGTTTGAAAAGTTCCTGTGGGCAGCAGTGCATCAAAGGATGTACTCAGACTTGGATAAGCTGTCTTTCATATTTTAAATTTACTGTATTATCTACTGTACACTGAATACATATAAAAAGCACCACTGCAAAAATAAAACCTGTTATTTACAGTGGTGGACAGTAACAGAGTAAATTTACTTGAGTACTGTACTTAAGTACATGTTTTGAGTATCTGCACTTTACTTGAGTATTATTTTGGGGGGATACTTATTACTTTTACTCCACTACATTCAGAAGACAATTATTGTACTTTTGACTCCACTACATTTCTATCAATGCTCTAGTTCCTCACTACTTTAACTTTGAAGTCAGCTGATTAATTTCCTTCTCTTTTCTGAAATCTGATCCCTAAGACAGTAAAATGTGTTTGTGTAGTTCTGTTTGTCTCAGTGGTTTAGTCGTACCTGTATATACAAAGAGCAAATTTCACTCAGATCAGGCAGTTCATGTAGAGGTGGTAATGATGGCTATAATTCTCCACCTGAGCACCCATGGCCATATCTTCAGACCGTGTTAGAGGTTTTTGAAATGAAGAATGATACGTATCATTTGAAATGTTCTCCCTGTTTCCCACTCTGCCCAAACATACAAACATTCACTGTCCAACCTGAGAAAGCATGTTGAGCTACATAATATTTGTTTCATTCCAGATGAACATTTCAAACTAAGTTGTCTGTGCTTTCAGTAACTTAGTTGCTGTTTTTATTCCATGATATAGTTTTAAGAGATTTCAAGTAATGGTTTCTAGATAAACATAATGTAACTGAATGTATTCCTATGTATTCTTGACTGTATTTATGTATTGTGAAAATACAAAGTTTTGAGATTTTTTTAAGAAGTACTTTGAATACTTAAGTATTTTTAAAAGGAAGTACTTCAGTACTTTAATTCAAGTAATAATCTGACAGAGCAACTTTCACTTGTATTGGAGTAATGTTTGACCAGGAGGATCTGTACTTTGACTTAAGTAAAAGTGTACTTTGTCCACCACTGGTTATTGTTTGCAGAAAGTGCAAAGAAGACGTGCAATAAGCACATTAATAGCCTATATCAGAGTGCAGAGGGATTTATATAAACACAAGCTGGGTTTAGACTGCAAACATGCCAAATATAAGCATTTGGCCTAAGAACCTATCAAAGAGGATATATGTACTTTTGGGAGCAACAAGCGTGCTGGACTGGTGGAGTCATGGTGGAGGAAAACAAAAAACAGAGGGAGCAATAGACCCCCACTCTTCTTCCCTGCGCCCCTGTTAATCACACCAGCAGTAGTTGACACCTTACCTGGAGACACGATGATAACTTTGGCCCCGCAGCAGGAGAAACAGTGCAGCAGAGACTTCGACCTGATGTTAAAGTTGAGCAGAGCAGCCGGGCAGCCGAGCTTGCCCAAACCGAGCCAGGTCCACACATAACTGGGCTCGTTTGCGAGAAACAAGGCGACCGTGTCTCCTGCCTTCAGTCCAGCTTCAGCCTGCAGCGCTCTGGCCACCTTGTTGCTCTGTTTATCCACCTCTCCATAAGAATACTGTTGACCCTCAAAGTGCAGGAAGGTTTTATTAGGATGCCTCTTTGCTGCATCTAAGAAACAGTCCACGATGCTGTAGAAAGGTTTGATTTTCTTGTATTTGAAGAGCCTGGCGCCGAGTTTGAGGCTCCTCAGGATGTAGGTTAAGTCCTCGACAAAGTAAGGAAAAAGTGATTTTAGAAAAGCGAGGGACAAGATAGCCAGTCCGGCGAACACGGTGAACAAGATATACATTTTGCAGAGCACACTATGCAGGATTCATCTGTGTGTTATGCCTCCCTGTGTGTCAGTGGAGAAGAAGCAGAGGAGGCGGAATAACGCGGCTCTGTGTGATTTGTGACAAAGTTCACCCACTCGGACTGGGGCGGTGCTCGGAGCAGACCTGCCCCCCTTCATTCCCGAAATGTTTTCGAGTTTCTGTATCGGGTGTTTTCCCGTCCACTGTGGACTGATCATTTCCTCTCGATGCATATTCATGTTATTGTGTGGGGTGGAGGCGCAGAAGTATTAGAATAAAATAACTGATTTTGTAGAATTTCATTATCATATATTGAATTATCATTTAAATTAATATAACACTCTGATTAATACTTTTATTTTCTTGTGAAGTTAAAAAAGTATTTTACATATATTTTGTACATTTGAATTTTGTCTCAAGACCAGGTTATGTTAGTTTATGTGGAACAGCAATAATGTTCCTGGGTCAATTTGACCCAGTGCATATTTAATGATCCAAAAGTGTCAGAACCCCAAAAAAATCCAAAAACACGTTTTTTTAAATCATATTTCAAACTCCATTACTAACCATTTAAATCAAGTCCATTGGTGTCCTTTAATTCTCACAGATCATGGTTCAATGAGGATAACTCACTCGTTTTCATTGAAATTAAGGTTAAAACTTTGTTTAATGTACATTACAAAGCCCTAAATATAAATACAATAGTTTTACATTTTTGTTTATTTTATTTTAAATTTTTCTATTTGTATTTTTATGAAGTGGTGTTGATAAATGAACATGACACCTGTGCTGCATGCTGTCCAGATTTTTATGCTGCATTTAGCTGGTTTGGAAGGCATATATTGCCTAAAATAGACTTTAAAAAGGGTCAATTTGACCCGCAATATAACAGTGAGTCATTTCTCACATTGCCATTTTTTCAACCGTCATGTTGCTTTCTATTGATGCCAAAAATAAGAAATAAAAGGTTCTTTAAATATATTTATTGTAAAGAATTGTCACCATTTGTTTAAATTCACTCTGTCAAGTCCCTTCTGAGTGTTTTTTGTTGGTATTTTCTTCTGGTTTTGGCTGTGTCTCATAGCTTTAAAAATGGATTTCACCCCAACAAATAGGATCACTGTTGCTGTTATTTTCCATCTGATCTTGTGCCTTAAAAAAAATCTTTTTTTGTATGAAGTGATGTTGATAAATGAATACAATACTTTTCTGTCACATGCTGCCGAAATTTTTATGCTGAATTTAGCTGGTTTGGAAGGAATATATCGTCTAAAATAGACTTTAAAAAGGGTCAATTTGCCATAAATAACAGCAGAAAATCTGCATATGGCCACCTGCATCCAAAATCTGCTGTCTGAGAAAGGTGTGAGCTCTTTAAACTGAACTATCTGATCTGTGAGGAGGGGCAAGGCTAAAAGTTATAAACAATTAACGCACTCATTCAGAAAAAAAGCACAGATATTAATTTTTATCTATTTGGTTGTTTTTAATGCAACAGTTCAGTGTCCTAGTAATTGGTAAAGGGTGTCTTAACACAGAGAGTCATTATCTTTACAATATGTTTATTTAAACCGGTGTAATACAAAGTCCACGCTGTGTCAGAATATTGTAGAAATGAGAGTAAAAAGACATAACCCAAATGATTTGACCTGACTTAATTTAAACACAGAAACAGGAATGTCTTGCAAAGTGGCACACCCTGAGTATCTAACAAAAAATATATAGGCTAAAGAACCGTCTCTACTGTAAAAACTGCCAACATAGGATTGAAATCAAAATTTTCCAATTCCCCCTAAATTAATGGTCGGCATTCAAGCATTTGAAGACTTGTGTATTTAAGTTTACATTCCCTGAACTCGACTTAATTAACTCCATTCATTGATTGGTCTGAATCTGCAAATGCAGGCTGTTGATAAATGATTATTTAACAATCATAATTGGGAGTAACCCAAGATAATCTTTTTCTCGTGAGATTACATAATGTTGAGGTGTATAGGGACGATGCTTTATTTTGCTCCAAAATTTCACAAAGAAAATTATGAATTTCAGAAGAATAAATAAAGCTGAGCAGTTTTTTTTATCTTCCATCGAGTCATTCAGTAGTGCTTAAATTGCTGGTGCACACACACAGAAAACAAACACTGCATGATAATTTGATTTTAAGGTTTGAGAAGCCATTTTTTATGTCAGGACTTTGTTGCATAAGTTTAAGTTTTAACCTGTTGGTGGTGCTAGATGAAAGGTCAACTTAAGTTTCTCCCTCTGTGGAAGTCAGCACAAGAAAACCTTCAATGAAATAATAAAGCTACACCATTAACAAGCCTTATCTTAAACAGCGGTACATGAGTCAAGAGAATAACAAATAGACAACCTAATGGACACATGACATTCAGCTGACGTCACTATCAGGCCTCAAAATGGACATGAATCCCACATGTGATTGTTTCTGTGCGTCAGGGTGGTTTTGTCCTGTCAAGAAAACACTAGTTTACTGAGAGGACACATTTTGGCAAGAGGATGTGTATTTAAAACACAACTTGTCAATGCTTCAAATCTCCTGCTGGTTTCTGTGTCACCCTGTGCCAAATTACAAGAAGAGGTCAGTTTATTTCTTACAACACATCAATGCTTTATTCTGCATTAAAAAAACGAGAGATATTTAAGACTCATTGACACACATCAGAGAAAGGCCAACATTCATCCCTGTTGAGAAAGTAGTAACAATGATAAAAACAAAACACATATGGAATGCAAGTTAGAGGTGACTTGGAGCCTCCGCAGACCTGTTAAGTTCACAGCTTTCAGCTTCAACGGGAAAAACGTGATGTTGTCACAGATCTGGTTTGTACATTTTATTTGTCAGTGTCATAATTATGTGCAACAAGTTTAAACAAGTTCTGTCACGGAGAATCAAAGTCATCAACTGAAATAATCAATGGAATACAAAAACGTGCAAGTATAAAGATAAATCATGTTACAAAACAACTTTTTTAAATGTGCTAAATTCACAGGTGGGTCAAGTATAAGCAGGTTCATTTTTCCCTTCAAAAAAGAAGCAAAGAAAGCTTCTTCAAATCTTAATCTGCCCCGACATGACTGAATCATAAACGTCCAGCGTTAGTGGGATGTAATCCTTGACTTTTTCATCCATGAAGTACAGCGGGGCCATTATTTGATTTGGGTTGAAGCCCTCCTGGACCAGCTTTGTCTTCATATGCTTGAATGTGCCTGTGACCTCCAAAGAACTCTGGAATAAAATCACAGTGTGATGAATTAATCAGAGTAAGGGGAAAGGGAGCTGGAACTCAAAGGCTAACACAAAACGCTCTGAATAAATTACCTGTATCCTCATAAAACGGGGCTTTGCATAGGTCGGCAGGAACTTTTCCACATGTTTAAAAACACCTGCAGAGTCAAAACTCTGTCCATCACTTATAGAGATGGCAGCCATTCCAACTCTCCCCTCCTGACCTGGAAGAAACACAGAATAAGCCAATCAAAAGACAACAGTACACTGAAGGACATGGGAGTCGCTCACATCATAAGAACATCATCTACTTCGACATGAAAGTGCCACATGTTGTCAGGTAACACAAAAAAACCCTGATGACACCATTATGACATCTTTAGGGTATTTACTGCTCAGGGTTTAAGACAAAATTAAAAAATGAAAGTCTGCATTGCAAGCTGTGGGTACAGAATTGACAAGATTGTTTACAGCAGGGAGGGTTTGTTGAAAGAAGCTGTCAAGATCATTGCATTGTGGGAAATGTAGGGTCCAGAGAAAGACCTGGATATTTGTTATAGGGATAGCTGGGGTTGTTTTTGTAAATAGGCTTGCATGAGTTACTTGCCAATATTAAGTGTATTACTTGGGGATTCCAGGCAGCCCAGCTTTTTGGTGAGAAAGCAGGTGGAGAGCCAGCATGGAAGCTAGGCTACTATTAGTTATGATTAGCATGCTGCAGATGAAGGGAAATATGTGTGTTGTGTCTGCAAATAGTGTTGAAACAAAAGGGCTTTTCAACTACAATTCTACAATTTCATTTAGCAGACGCTTTTGTCCAAAGCGATGTACAACACAAGCAATAATTTAGACTGGAGGGAAAAACCTTAGTAAGTGCAACAAAGTGCTTCAAGTTGATTGGCCACAGGCTCTGCTATCTAGTGCCAGAAGAAGTGCCATTTTGGGTTGGTTTTTTTAAAAGATAATGCAGCCACAGTTAATCACAACAAATAATTCAAGTCAACAATATCATTCAACATTCAACAGCATTCAATATTCAGTGCTAAATATTCAATAAGAGCTGGGTTTTAGACCTTCTGATTCATTCTACCCCTGAGGACAAAGAGGAGAAGGGTTAGGTTAAGTGCCTAAGTGTTCCCTGAACAGCTGAGTCTTCAAACATCTCTTAAGAGTAGAAAGGGACTCTGCGGATCGTTAGGAGTTAGGTAATTTATTCCACCAGTTGGGAACAACAGAGGAGAAGAGTCTAGCTAGAGATTTAGAGCCATGCTGGGCTGGGAGCACCAGGCGTCTTCCACAGGCAGAGCGAAGTGGGCGAGATGGAGTGTAGACCTGGATGAGGGATTGCAGGTAGGCAGGAGCCATTTTTGTCACTGTTTTGTAGGTCAGAAGAAGAGATTTGAATTTGATTCGAGCTGCCATTGGAAGCCAGTGAAGAGGGATTAACAGCGGGATGACGTGCTGTTTTGGGCAGGTTGAAGACCAGACGTGCTGCTGCATTCTGGATCATCTGCAGAGGTTTAAATGTACACGCAGGGAGGCCTGCTAGAAGAGAGCTGCAGTAGTCAATGCATGAAATCACCAGGGCCTGTACCAGAAGCTGTGTGGCCTGTTGTGTCAGGTAGGGTCTGATCCTCCTGATGTTGTAGAGGGCATATCGACAAGACCGAGCAATCGAGGCCACATGAAAGGTCAGCTGGTCATGAATCATGGCACCCAGATTTCTGGCAGAGTTTGTGGGCACAAGTTGATTAGATTCAAGCATGACACTAATCTGCAAAGTAAAGTACTGATACATTTCCAAATATAGCACACACCTACTCTGATATCAATGTTTGGGTCAGACTGTCTCAAAATTGGCCAAATTACCCAGTAGAGTTGACCCCGTCTGCAGTGGTTGATAGCCTAGCCTGCGTGCCAGTTCTCTGCGATGCAAGTACAAGCCCTTAAGCTTTTCTATATAACACACTACTGCAGAGTGAAATGTTTGATGATGCAACGTAAACAAAACCAAAAATAAATAAATTATGTCACTTCCCTTTAATTATTCTTTGCCTCCCTTGTATTTAAAACGTGCAAACAGAGCAGTCACACTCTAAGTTCTTCTACAGTTTTAATGTTCAGGAGATTTAAAGAGAGGGCAAAATGTTGAGTATTCATTGAGTTAAGTTATGTGCTACCACATGAGCCATTTGTATTCATTCTCACACAGATGTTCAGACAGCGATCTCTTATAGGGATGACTCCAGAGGGATGGCCAGGGTGGCATTGGGCCCCTAGTGCCACCCCAAAACAAAAACAAAACAACTTTAACTGGCTTTTTGCCTTGCCAGCTGCAGGACTTATGTTAAAATAGTAACTAACTACCAGGGTTGTGTTGCAACTGGCTGCAAGAAGCTTTCGTAATATTTTAACGGAAAACATAACTTCAAATTGTGACTTTGGACAAACCTTTCCTTTTTAGGTCCTTAAACAATGAAGTTTAAGAATTCATATGTTGCCACTCTGTTGTGTTAAAAATATACACAGGAATATGTATTCTGTTTGATATTTTGTAAAAAATGTAGACATGATTAGTGGAGATAGAAAGAGGAAATACATTATTTTCACTGGTGTGTGTGTGTGTGTGTGTGTGTGTGTGTGTGTGTGTGTGTGTGTGTGTAGAGACTTCATACCACTCCTGCATGAGTCAGTGCCACAGTTGAGCCAGTCTGTCAAAGAGTCTAGACACGCCCCCTAACCTCTTGTAGCACCCATATATGAAGAAAGGCTTTACAAGCCTTTAGAGGGGTTTTTAAATGATAAAAGGAGCATCTTTTTTTTTTATTGCAGATAAAACGGTAACAACCCTGTCACATGTAGGTCAAATTGAATCAAACAATATACATGTGTTGAGTCTCTGTGCCAGGATGACTTGTGACACAGTAAAGAGGTGGTGCAATAAAGCTGAAGAAGATAAGATAAGCTGTCATTGATCTCCAGGGTGCTATTTCAAGTGTTGCATCAGCTCCAAAACAACACGAGGAACAGATGTAACAAAAAGATTAATATGACAAGTATATAGGATAAAAGTAAAGAGATAAATAAAGAGTGATTTAGTGACCACTAGTTGAAAAAACTAGTAGAGAGAGATTCTGGTGATTCAGCTGAAAGTTGTCTACCTGTGCTTAACTGCTGTGTCAGTCAGAATTCAGTTCATTGTATTGAATGCAGTTGTAGGTAATTCAAACAGACACAACACGAGGTGCATTTAGTGAGCATGCATGTTTTCCAGCCCCTTCAGGTCAAAGTTCACTTATTTGAACCTTGCACTCTTGCACGCTGTCTGCCTGTCCTTCACCACCTCTGATTGGCTCTTTGTTTTTATGCCCCTAGGCTGTGGAACTCTTTGCCTCTGGACATGAGAACAGCGAGCTCTCTGGGTGTTTTTAAAAGTAAACTTAAGACTTACCTTTTTAATCTAGCTTTTAATGTGGAGTAATTTATTTTAGCCCTGGACTGCATTATCAGTATCATTATTATTATTATTTTTATTATTATTTTATTATTTTATTATCATTTTTATTATTTTTATCATTATTATCTAAACCATTGTTTTAACATGTATTTATTTATCTTATTTATTTATTGTGTTCACCTGATCTCGTTAACTCTACCTTATTTTTAACTTTTATTTCCACTCTTACTTATTTTATTAATTTTACTGTGTTGATTTTCTTTTCTTTTTTAAGTATTTCTTATTTTTTCATGCCTTCTATAATTCTACCATCGCTGTTGTTTTCTCACTGTCTGTTACTCTGTGAAGCACTTTGGGCTACATGTGTCTATGTATGAAAGGTGCTATATAAATAAAGTTGAGTTGAGTTGAGTTTACATAAGCTGTGTCAATAAAGGGCTGTCAACTCTGCACAATCCCCCTACTCACACTCAGACATATAACTTTGGATTCTAAATGGATTGAAAGAGAGACCATAGAAATAAATGTGAGCTGAGTTCAGATACTATCAAGTGTTCATAATAAAACAGATATAAAGTGGAGTAGAGATGCTTTGAGTTCACAGCTGACATGTTCCCCTTCTCAGACCATTTGCAGACTCTCTCCTGAGGATGATTGCAGGTCTGTTTTTGCGGTCACCTGTAGTTCTAACCTTTTTAATTCAGACGCCTTCCTTTGTGATAAATTCCCTCCAATCACAGCAGCAGATCATGTTGCAACGCTGATCCACTTCTTTTGTTTGGGTCCCTACTGCTGAGACTCCTGAACAATATGCCCTCTCTGCAAGCTGAGCCAAGCATCTCAGCTTTCTGTGTTTTCTTGTCATCTCCCTCTCGGGTACTACTGATCAGCAGGCTCATTTGCATGCATCAGCATTTAGGTAGTTTACATTTAGCATGTTTGAGCAATGACTGCAAATGTGTGTATATACTGTCTTATATATTTTAATGTCTTTTGGCACGCACATCTTTCTGCTTTTGTGCTTACTATAATCCAAGTATAGATTTTTTATAGCACTCCATATCTGAAATGTGTTGTGTTTTTATGGTACTGAAAGCTGTTTATGTTGATTATACTTTAACATATGTTAAAGTTTGACTTGGAACGGAAGTTGAAGATTAACAGTAGTTTAAAATTCTGTGCAAAACATCATGCTCTATTGGCATCAACAGAAAACACACACAAATGTCCAGTTGGGCTCACAGAGACACACACTAATGTGATATATTCAACTGCACTGATGCAAGTATTCGTGGTGCAACAGGTGCAATGCAATTGGGACTAGATATGGGGGTGCCCACTTCGGTGACTGTCCTAATCGAGTCAGCTGAAAAATCTGTCAGCTGATCTCAATGAAGGAATACGCTGTCTGAATGAATGACACAACATCCAATCCCCTTCATATATAAAGGTGTCTGTGATAGTTATTGACACCACCCTCTTGACTGGTGTGGTTCACTGTTTCTACTCAGTCCCGTAGTCACTGTATTTTACTTGTCCTTATGTGAGAGTCATAAAAGTACATTTATCCTAAATGAACATTACTTATACAAACCACAAACTGTATCTGGTTGCTTTCTTCTTAAAAGTTACAAAGGAAAGGCTTGCTGGGAAATGCTAATCTGTACATCGACCTTAAGACTCCACGTATGTGATAACTTGTGTGAGCCTAAGTTTTCTGCCAACCATGTATGATGACGCAAGATGAGAAATAATCAGACGAACAGTTATCTGCATAATTTTTAGCAAGCTAAAGCATAAAAGCAGAGCTCCAGAAAGGAAGGAGAAGAGACAACAAGATGAATGTTACGCTCATGGGGCAGGATACACTCAGTGGGCCGACCATGCTGTCAAGTGAGAACAGCAGAGCCAGAAATCTGGACTCAAACAATACTCTCACAGGCACTAAATATTGGCTAGTTCAGATGAGAGTTGGGCTGTAAGCAGGGCGTAAAATTAACACCTGCCAAGCGCCAATGGCGGGTAAAAAATGAGTTTGTCGTGTAAATCAAAAACACACACCCGCCAGTGGCCGATGGAAAATTTTGTATTGCATGTGAGGTTTTGTTTTCATACTTTCACCCATTTCTGCCGACTGTGCGGCTATTTTGATCCTCGTGGCGCGCTGTACTAGTGTTGTGATTTGGTAACGGCGTGACATCAGCTACTGGAGTTCTATTCATTCCCTTTGCTTGAAGAAGCACAGCGGGAAGAGCTTTTCGAGGAAGATGTAGCGACACATATTCTAATATTTTAATATTTAATATTTCTAATACATGATGATGCAGTAGTCACCTTGAAATGAAGTAAAACCTAATAAAATAGCAATAATCTATTTTTATCTGTACATAACTGTATTCTTTAAGTGATGCTTGAGTTGGATTTTCATAATAAAAACGTATGGTAATTATTTTAAATCAAATAAGGCATTATTTTTTTATTTGGCCGGTGAAAAACATTTCTGGCCTATAAATGTTTGGAGGTCACTAGCCAATGGCAGATGAGGTAAAAAGTTAATTTTACGCCCTGGCTGTAAGTCTCTGCAGGGTGACGAAAATGTTCTGCTTTAAATTGTTGGAATGGTTGTGTGTGTCTGTGCATGTATATGCTGGTGCTTCTGTTGGGCCAAGAAAGAGGACCCAAAACAACACTACTGTTCAGCTTCCCCTCGTCTAAGAGCAAAGTAAACTATTTCAAACAAAGTTTATGTCCTTACATTTATCTACACTGACTGACAAAGTGTAAATAGTGTTGGCAAACTGAGGAAAGTTCCACTAGATTTGAGTGCACGTTAAGAAGAAACAGACACAGGCCACTTTGATAAGTTATGACTGGTAAAATGGGACACAACATCAGTGTGCATCACACTGTCAACATGGTGTTCAGTTTGTTTCTCTTGCACTTAAAAGAATATTCAAAAAAAGATCTGAAAATCTGTTTGAGGTTACACAACAAATACAATGAGAGAAGAGAAAATAAATATCAGCATTTTAAATGTTAATCAACTGTCTTTCATCAGGATATTGAAAGCTGGGTGAGTTTTCTCCATGCTTGCGAACTGAAGTTTAACTAAGAGCTGAAACAACTAAAGGTTCTCACTTTGTTGACTGAGGGACCTGCAGAATTACTAGTTTTCTCACTCAAAGCAAAAAAAATATTCTCAACTATTAGAAAATATGCTCTTCTTTCTTTCTTGTGTTTATGTAAAGTGAATATTGTAGTTGTTGCAGTGTGTTTAAATTCCTAATCAAATATTAAGCAGGACTTTACAGAGAAACTTACCTGGCACTTCAACTCCGTACACGTTTGCTTCTTTGATGCAGTCAACCATCGTGATGACGTCAGCGACCTCAGTTGTTGCCACGTTCTCTCCTTTCCATCTGTTACCAACAAGACAAAACATTTGAAAGGGATTTCCTTAAGCTTTGGAGTGAAACACAAAAAAAACCCTGAGATGACTTCACCTGAAAGTGTCTCCAACTCTGTCCTGAAAGTAGATGAAGTTGTCCTCATCGACGCGTAGAATGTCACCAGTGTTGAAGTACATATCTCCTGTCTTGAAGACATTATGTAGCCTCTTTTTCTCCGTCTGCTGCGCGTCGCCTGCATAGCCAGAGAACGGCGTCCTGATTGTGATTTCAGACACCAAGAGTCCAGGTTCACCTGAGGACAGTTCAAAGAGGTATATTGTGTAGAAGACACCAACACTAAACTTTGTGTTTGCTTTGTACAGTGAAATCATTAACTTTGTCAAGTGATCTTTGAGATGCAGTGGAGTGAAGCCTTTCACTGATGCACAGAATCATCAAACATTTGTCACTGTTAGTCTTCTTATTGTTTCTTTGTGAAGTTAGGCTACAACCTCTGTGTCTTTAATGCTACAAACAGTCAGACACACCTCGTGCAACCTCTGCGCAGAAACCAGAAGAATCCCTCACAGGCTTTTCTTCATCTATATCGTATTTGATCACAGCATAACTGAACAACAACTGCAAAATAAGAACAAAGGTCAACATACTGATTGTTTTTACAGTGTTTACTTCATTAAATGGAATACAAGTGGACCTTTACCCTGTGCATGAAGGTGTCTCGCCCAATGGATCCGATCTTGTTGCTGTAATTGATCAGGGAGAAATTCCCCTCTGTAGCTCCGTAAAACTCTCGGATGTTAATATTTCCAAACCTGCTGATGAAATCCCTCCAAACATCTGCCCTCATCCCGTTACCTATCGCAAGTCTCACTTTGTGGGTTTGATCATTGGGTTTCTGTTGGGGAGAAAATGTAAATGAACATGTGCACTTTTTGGATGCTTTGACTTCTTACTTCTGGTGCTTTGTCGTGCATTAAAATACCTTTGGTACGTTGCAGAGGTAGCGCATAATTTCTCCGATGTACTGTATGACTGTGACGTTGTATTTTCTGCAGTCGTCCCAGAACTGTGATGAAGAAAATTTGGTTCTCAGAACCACAGTGTTACCTGCACACAATGAGAAGACAACAAATATAATGTTAATGGACTAGGTTGGCAATTTTCAATATCGTCACCCTATTAAAATAATGGCCTATGTCATTTTTTTAAGTTTTTGGGAAAACACAAAAAACCTTACCAAATGCAGAGCATATGATATTTATTAATCATTTCAATCAGAAAGGCCTTGACAGTGGATGACTGTTGACATACATAGAACGTTGTGTGTCAATTATGTAACATTAAAGAATAAAGTGACTTAGGCCAATTTTCGAACATTCTAGTGTGACTGAGGCAACTTTAAACCTGGCTTCAACTGCCCTTTCATTCCATAGTGCAAACTCAAAACTGAAATGACCCTGAGTTAAATAAAACAAATGTCAGGTAAATCAAATTGGTCAGGAGGTAGTCCCTTTCCTCACTTCTCCAGGTCTTCTTTGCTGGGTTTTCATTGAAATTAACCCATTTCCAACATCCATTTTTGACAACTTTTAGAAACCTGACTATTAACTGTCCTTTAATTCCATAAAGCAAACTCAAAACGTAAATAACTCTAACCTAAATTGAACAAATGTCAGGTCAATCAAATGCTGAGTAGGCATGTCCCTCTCCTCACTTGTCCAGCTCTTCTTTGCTGGGTTTTTGTACCTATCCCAGTACTGTTAAGTTTATCCCCTGAATCTTCATTCTTGGTCATCTTGATTTGACTAACTATGTGGCAAATTGTCAGAGAAGTGATGACACTCGACGGGTGTATCCTAAAGAATCAAAAATGTTGCCTTAGGAGAAGAATAAAATGGCCTGAGTCAACCTCTTGACATAGGCCATTGTCCTATAGGGCATAAAGAGCATAATCCTTTCAACTAAGGATTAAGGCGATTTTACCAGAGGTGGCCAGAATCATCAAGATATGATTTAGGCCAAAAACTAATTTTCATCAAAAAATGACTTAGGCCATTATTTTAATAGGGTGACTATATGTTTCTTTCAAAAAAATCATGAAGAAAAAAAACAACCACCCCCCCAAAAAATGTAATTGAGTTAAATATGGTGTGATATGTCCTCTCTTCTGTGCCATAGTGTTCTATTGTTTTCCTAAACTATGCAATGTAAAACCTAGAAGTCAGTGACTCTGTGCTCCTCCTGATTGGGATGAAAATGGCCATCATCTGTTTTTTTCCCACTTAGTCGTACATCTGGTCAAGGCAGATGGCTGTCTAACATGAGTCTGGTCCTGCTTGAGGTTTCTGCCTGTTTAAAGGAAATTTGTCCTTACCACTGTAACTTGCTAAATGCTGTAAAGTGCTCTGCTCATGGTGGATTAGGAAGAGATCAGACTGAGTCCTGCCTATAAGATGGGACTGGATCTTATCCTGTCTTGATGGTGGGTCTTTCTTAAGATTATAACAGAGAGTATGGTCCAAACCTGCTCTGTTTGTAAAGCGCCTTGAGAGAACATTTGTTGTGATTTGGTGCTATACTGTATAAATAAAGATAGATTGATTGATAGATTGAAATCTGTGTTCCATCATGCTGCTGTAGAGACTCACTGAAGAAGTATTTGCAAACCTGTTTCTGACATGCAGGATTACTACTTCCCCTTTAAATTACAAAAGTTGCATGTTTAAATAATTTGTCCGAAATG
Source organism: Notolabrus celidotus (assembly GCF_009762535.1). Taxonomy (NCBI): domain Eukaryota; kingdom Metazoa; phylum Chordata; class Actinopteri; order Labriformes; family Labridae; genus Notolabrus; species Notolabrus celidotus. The sequence continues at coordinate 24,878,406 of NC_048277.1, forward strand.
TCTTTTCCTGAACAGCATAGACATTACAGCTGATTCATCAGGTTGAAGGGAGGCTGTGTGAGTCAGCATGTGGTTGTGCGTGGTTCATGTGTTGTTGTGACAGAGTGAATATCCCCGAGATAACTCTCACATATTATCCACCTTATGTATTTACCATCCTCCTTATTGCTTACATGTTAGGTTATACTTGTACTATATATACTGAACATATCAGCCCTGTTCTTGCCTCCCTCCACTGGCTCCCTGTCCATTTTAGAATTAATTTTAAGATTTTAATGTTCGTTTTTAAGTCACTAAATGGTCTGGTACCTCAGTATATCTCTGACCTCATACACATCTACGCCCCCTCCAGAGCACTGAGGTCTGCTGATCAGATGCGTCTCGTCGTGCCAAAAAGCCGACAAAAGACGAGGGGTGACAAAGCTTTTTCAGTGGTAGCTCCTAAACTGTGGAATGAGCTACCCACCCAAGTCAAAATGGCCCACACTACCACAACTGATGGTGCTGAAACTCTCTCTTCACTGTTAACTCAATACATATTCAAATGTGTGCATACCCCTTTCAATGGCTCCATTAACTCCTGCAATGCCAGCACTGTGATACAGAGGAAGGCTGACATAGATCACATCACTGGACTTCGCTCCTGAGAGACGTTGAAACACGCTGTACATCCACAGCTTGGTATGAGTGACGACTGCAGCTTTAGGCAGACCTGTTCAAGAAGCCAGAGTTTAGTTTCTTTTAAAGTTCATATTGTTGTTGTTGAAAACTTAAAGGAGCTCACCTGTAGTCCCTGATGTGTATATGAAGCCTGCGGGACTCCTCATGGTGACATGTGATCTTAAATCTTTGGGTAGAGGCTCAGAGGAGGCTTTGTTCATTTTGTCTTTGAAGCTCTCCACATCTGCAATCCTGCATTTGTCAGTCACGATGAAAACAGTGACCTGCTGCTCCAACAGACTGGGCAGGACCTCCTGCACAGCATCCTGCAGCTCTGGAAATAAAACCAAATGAAGAGGATCCCTGCAGTTAGAAGGTCCAAACTGAAGCAGAATTATATTTATTAGAATTAATCCCTACTCTTTAGCAGGCCTCCTCACAGTGTACTAATTGTACATGTAGATTCAAGATTCCTTTGTCATTTTATGTTCCACATACAATTGGTCAAAAAACATAAAAACTATGACTAATAATCTTATAAATAAGATCACTAACTAAACAAATGTACATTGAAATAGAATAAAACTATTTGTTATAATATATTTATTTCAAGATCTTAAAAAATGGAGAAGATTTTTACTTCGTCTATGTTCATGTATCTTTCTATCCTTTCAATGTGTTGGCCCGGCCTCTGTATCTCCTTCCTTGTACAAAATACACTTTTTAATTGATATTCCACAACTGACCAAACGGCATGTCTTAGCCTTTACGACTCTGCTAGCTAGACGCCTCATCCTGTTCAGGTGGAAGCACACTCTCCCTCCTTCCTATAACAGCTGGCTCAGGGAGATCCTTAGTCATATTCAATTTGAGAAGATCCGATTCTCACTTGCGGGATCAAGAAATTATTTTGACAAGACCTGGAAGCCCTTCACCAAATACTTAAACAAAACAACTGTTCACCCAGATGAAGCTTGGTTCCCCCCCCCCATTCCCTCTCTCTTTCCCCTTCTCAACTCAACTCAACTCAACTTTATTTATATAGCACCTTTCATACATAAAAACAGGCAGTCCAAAGTGCACAGAGTAACAGAAAGTCAGAAAACAAAAGCAATGGTAAAATTATAAAAGGGATGATTAAAAACAGAAATACTTAAAAAAGAAAAGAAAATCAACACAGTAAAATTAATAAAATAAGTATGAGTGAAAAGAAAAGTTAAAAATAAGGTAGTGTTAACAAGATCAGATGAACACAAGAAACAGATAAGATCAATAAATACATGTTAAAACCTAGATAATAATAATTAAAATAATTAAAATAATTATTAAAAATGATAATAATAATGCAGTCCAGGGCTAAAGTAAACTACTCCAAATTAAAAGCTAGATTAAAAAGGTAAGTCTTAAGTTTACTTTTAAAAACAACCTCTTCCTTCTATCTATCTGATGCCTTAATGTTTATTTAACTTTTTTATTTTTTTTTAATTTTACCTAATTTGGTCTGTCTGTCTGTCTTTTTTTTTTTTTTTGCCTTATGTAAGTAATTTGAGGTTTGGGTGGGAGGGGCTTGGAGTCATGGTCATGAAAAGCCCAGTAAAATTGTTGCATTGTGTTGTATTGAAGTACTGCCATTGGTGCACACACTCTTTATATCTACTTTTTTACACTGTCAATGCTTACATGCACTGTATTTACAAAATCAATAAAAATAATTGTGAAAGAAAGATATTCCACAACTCACAATATTCCTCCAGTTATATGACAGGTGTCCTATTTATGCAGCAAAAGAAGAACTTCTTAACTCCTGCATTTTTTTTTCCTTTTGAACAAAATATACTGTATATCATTTTATGGAAATTAATGTTAAATTTAACATCAAATCATTGCTGGAAAGGTCTTCCATCGCCAGCCCCGTCTCAAGAGAGAACTGAACACATACTTCCTTAACACGAAAGCCCAGAAGAGGCAAACAAAAACATTTGACACCCCCCTCAAACAGGGACTGTAGTTCTTTAGACTCATCAACAGGGTCTGGGACCCTCACTGACAGGCCCTGATTTCACTCCCTGTAAAAACACCACAGGGACTCTGTACATTGCTCTTGTTCTTTTATTTTAAATTGAGCCTTTGCTCATTCCTTTGGCAATATTTTGCAAAAAAAGTACAGCTCTTTCATTTTAGCTTCAAGTAAAAAAACACGAGCAGTAGAAGGGTGTATTATGGGGTATGCATTAGACATAAGTAGCCTTTCAATATTTTCTGTAGCTGTTTGCAGAGGAATCTCCATATAAATACAAGAGGGCTCAGATGGATTAGGAACAAAATGTCCAGAAGGTCTAGATAATTAAAAGCAAAAGTACTCATTACTCAGTGTCAGATCATGCTGAACAACAAAGTAGTAGATGGATACAAACTTTACCTTCAGCCGCGATCAGAGCTTTGGCCCCGCTGCATTTGAAGCAATGCAACAGGGACTTGGATCTGATGTTGTAGTTGAGCAAAGCTGCGGGGCAACCGATCTTCAGCAAACCCAACCACAGCCACAGAAACATCGGCTCATTCCCGTAGAACAGCGCGACCGTGTCTCCTCCTTTCACACACCCCCTCTGCAGCAGGACCCTCGCAGCTTTGTTGCTGAGCTCATCGGCCTCCAGGTAGGTGAAAGTTTCATCTTTGAAATGGAGGTACGGTTTGTGTGGTTGCGCCTTCACTGTGTCTGCAAACTGGTCCGCGATGGTGTAGTTGGTCTTCATGTAGCTCTGGATACGTTTCGACGTTCTCTTTCTAAGGAGCACGTGTTGGACATCCTGGAAAAAGTAGCTTCGTGGAAATAAGATGGCAAAAAAACCCACAGCTGCTAGTAGTATCAGGATTAACATGGTGATTTAGGAAGTGCACAGCAGTGTGGGGAGTCACTCAGGGAGTGAAAGTTATGGAACATCAGGAGAAGAGGAGGAGCAGTGAGGGCTTATCAGAGAGCTTTCATGAAGTAGGATTTAATAAATAACGAATCTTGTTATAAAGTAACAGAGCAACAGAAGGACTGGATATCAATACGGAAGAGGATCAGGGCCACTGGAAAAGTAAATAAGGTCAAAATATTTTTTTATTTATTTTTGAGAAAAAAGTCAGAATTCTGAGATTAAAGTCAGAATTCTGACTTTAATCTCAGAATACTGACTTTTTTCTCAGAATTCTGACTTTTTTCTCAGAATTCTGATTTTTTTTTCAGAATTCTAACTTTAATCTTAGATTCATGACTTTAATCTCAGACTTCTGACTTTTTTCTCATTCAGATTTTTTTCTCAGAATTCTGACTTTAATCTCAGAATTCTAACTTTAATCTCAGACTTCTGACTTTAATCTCAGAATTCGGACTTTAATCTCAGAATTCGGACTTTTTTCTCATTCAGTTTTTTTCTCAGAATTCTAACTTTAATCTCAGACTTCTGACTTTTTTTTCTCAGAATAATAATAATAAACATTTTTTACCTTAATTTTTTATTTGTTTTCCAGTAGCCCTAATCATCTTCTGTAATATCAACAATTTAAACATTAAAATACAGTAAGCCTTTATCTGCTAAATATTTCTGTTCCGATGGGTCAGCTGATCAAATGAAGAGATGCAGCTCATATTTCTATACAGCTCAAAGTTTTTGTCCATTTGTCACAAATAAAGTTTAAGTCAGCTACTTTGTGAGACTTAAACTAGTATAAAGCTCATTTGTGCATATATCGCTCATTTTAGTTAAAAAATTGTAAATTATCTTTAGTCGACTGAAAAATAGATTAAAATAGCATTATTGTACATTTTTAAAATCAAACTGAAGACCTATCTTTTTAGTCTCGCTTTTAAGTGAGTTTTATTCTTAACAGTTTTATTTATTAACTTATCTAGTTCAAAATTGAATCACTTTTATTCTACTTTATTTATTTATTTCGAGTATAGCATCTTATTTTTTTTAATGGTTTAATATTTTATTGTTTTATTATCTTAGAAATGTATTTTATTTTGGTGATTTTAATTCACTGTGTTGAGTTTTAACACCTTATTTTACCTCCAGTGTTTCCTCATTATCATGAGAGCGTTTCCTCAGTTCGTTCAGCAACTTTTATTTATTTTTATTTTTTTATCCATATTGTTATATATATTGTGTTAACCTTAGGATTGTGGGGTTGGGGGGTGGGATCTTTTTTTAATTTATTCTATTTTAAATTGTTTTTATGTACAGCACTTTGTGTTACAATGCCATTTTATGAAAAGCACTGTATAAATAAAGTCTGATTGATTCATTGACTTATGGTACACAAATCCAAAATGTTCTTTACTTTAATTCTTAATGCTAACAAACTTGATTGTATTTGTGTTATTTGACATTACTTCAACTAAAACCTGATATGACGTACTTCCAGTTTTAGCGAATTTGAAGGAATGAATGAATTCTTCGTTTTCGTCAGTATATGATTTATTAAAAAGATTTAAAGACGTATAAAAACATGTATAAACTATGCACAGCACATCTCATTCAGGAAATGTTAAAAAATAACACAGTAACAAACATACATAATGAGAACAGAACAGAGCATGACCTGAACCTTGTCTGGTGTCTGACCTGAAAAGTCTTAGCAGGCACACAGCTGAGAGCAAACACCTGATGAATTAATGCAAACACTGAAACATTTCTTTAAAGTGATACATCAGTATGTACTAACACCTTCATGTTTTAGTTTATCATGGCAGTATGTAACAAACCTCTCAGGGTAATGGTCAGAGAAACCAACCTTTGCCCTGCAAGTGTCCTATGAATAATGTTTATGTTTTGGGTTTATGTATCTTTGTCTTTAACTATGTTAAGGCCAATCCAACATCTAGGATTCAATCCAAGTTCAGTCACATAAACACAAATACTGCAAGCAGATATAAGGTCAAAGGTTCTACATCGTGTAAACTTCAAACACTGCATTTAAGGCACTCTTCATTAAGGTAACAAACATTGTCACGTCAGTTGTCCTCTCATACCTGTCCTCATGCCTGCCCCCTCACTTTGTCATTTGTGTTGGTAGAACGGACTGTCGAAGCCACTGTCCTGCTGCCGCTGCCTCAGCTCTGAGAACACAGGCTTGGAACAAACTCCCTGCTGCTTTTTGCCCTCAGAGCCAGGGGTGGGCTCCCTGTGCGAACTCAACTTGGCGTTGGGGAAGTTGGAGGTCTGAATGTGAGGGGTCCTCTTTGCGATTTCATTATAAACGGTTAAGTCAGAAACGTCCGGGGTGAGGCCACCAAACTCTCGGAAGTCACAGGCTGATGACGGAGATGCTGAGAAGGGTTTGACTGGTTCAACTTTCCTCCCTGAGTTGGAGAGTCTGGCAACCTGAAGGCCTGTTTCTGAGTCACTGCTGGTCAAGCGCCAGTCTGTGCGCTTCTCCTCTCTGACAGGAGCCTCCTGGACAACAAACGGTTGGCTCTGTTGCTGTAAGTCTATTGCTTTGGGGTTCCCTCCCTGCAGGTACAACTCCCTGTTTTTATTTCTCACAGAAACATCGACACAATCCACCTGGGATGACGAAGACATCTGTTGAGAAGGGTTGAGAGCGCGGAGGTGTGAGTGAGTAGAAGTTTGGTGTTTTATCCCAGCAGCTGTTGAGGCCTCCTCTGTCCTGGACACAGAAGGTTTAGTCCTCACTGCAGCGGTTTGTTTCTGCTCTGAGTCAGCAGAAGTCCTTTCCCTCAGGGATCTGTCCTCTGGCCTGATGTCAGGGAGCTCAGGCAGCATTGATGGAGTCTTACTGTAACCTGTGTGTCTACTTGAAGGGCAGCCAGCTGAGGATGCAGCTGTCAAACAACCAGAAACACTGATTCAGACACCATTCATATTTCACAGCAAAACACTACACTGATAAGATGAACAGAATAGGACTCACTTTGTGAACTGTTCTGTCCAGATTTACTCTTGATAGGGGTCTCCAGCACCTTAGCCATGGCTGCCAGCTTGCTTGCAGCATTCATTATTTTCTTTTCAGCCCTGCAGAGGACAGGAAGATCAATACAATTGCCATGGGGAGCCATGATGAAGCAAGCAAACAAGTTTAGGACAATCATGGCCTCTTGCCCTGTCGTCTTTCCTCCATCCTCCAATAACTCCTGCAGACAGGTAAGGTAATAGCGTCGCATTTTTCTGGCAGTGTCCTGCCTTTCCCTCTGCACCTCCGTACGGATCATCTCTGCTGCTCGCTCCCGGCTCTCCTGAAGGTATCTCAGCATGTCTCCTGCCATAGAAACATGAACGTGAGCTGTGCTTTCATAGTATGTAAATCTACAAGAGTGTGGCTTTGAAAAGGTTTATGTGCATTGATTTAAAATGGAATTCTGAATCATGTAGTAGTTTTAACATAGTATGGTCCAAAATGTTACATCTTGTTGTGAAATCTACTTTTGTCTGCAGTAAAACCTCCCTTAATCCCACCAGGGGGTGCAATTCTAACTTCAGATTATGTCAAACACAAAACAAGTCCATCACAAATCAACACTATTACCAACCTCTGATCTTTTCCACAGTTGACATATATTGCTGCTTCATCTCCTCCAGGCCTTGCTGAATATTTTGTTGTTGATCAGAGATCCTATAAGAAAAAATGTGTGTTAGTATGCTTTCATTTAAATGACTTATCCATTGATTACTCATATCTATCTGAATTTAGATAACACAACACTCATAATGAGGCACAAAAAGATACGTTTTGTATATCTGTGTAGTTTTGTTTAAAACTGAACATGGTTGTTTCATTTAGTGCACAAGAATCATGGTAGAAAAAAAAATCAGAACCTTAAACATGATTCAGACACATACAGGGTTCCCACTCTTTTCCAAAGGGCATTTCCAGGAAACTTTCAGTGAAGTTTTGAACTCTCTCAGAGATTTAAAAAAGTTTAAACTGTCTTCCTGCGTGGCGATGTCTGTTGTGATTAGCGATGTCTACAACGTGCAGTTTCTGTGCAGCTGTGTCGCTCTTTTTGTTCCGTTTGTTTTCACTATCGGGAGTTTGCACTCCTACTAGCTACAGTACAGTAATCAAGCTCTCAGCCTAAAGGAAAAGTTGTGAGGCACAGACCCCCGAGCTCTCTTGTCACTCTTAAATATTGGACTCTTTGAATCAAAAGAGCCCTCCACAGGGTTAATTTACCATAAAACATAAACAATATACCGCCGCTTTCTGTGAATGCATGATTATGACCAAGTGAGGGAGAAAAGATGTGAAACAAGTCGCGCATCCGAACTGGTCTGTGTTGCTGTCTTTTCCAGCACAGTGTGCATTCAGCTTTCAATGAATGGGGATGTGTTTTTTAAATTGAATTTTCCAGGACAATACATGATTTTCCAGGACAATTTTACTTGTTCTTGTACTCCCATGTTCCAGGTGTTTTCCAGTACTGGAAAACTGGTCAACTTCCAGGTTTTCCAGGACGCGTGGGAACCCTGACATAGTCCAGAAAATAAACGAAATTCCTTTTAAATGAAGGCAGATCCAGTTTGGTAGCTAATAAAGGATCAGATGTGAATATTTAGGGCTTTAATTGAAAACTGAATCTTTTGTTTTCAAATATCAAAAAATGACTAAAATTAAAATTTCCTCAAGCTTAAAACAAGCTTCCCCGTGAGGAGTTGTAAAATGTTGCGGGGCAGAGGGATGTCTCGGTCGGTCTGCTTGGACTGCTGGCTCCGTGACCTGACCCCGGATAAACAGAAGAAAATAGCTGGATGGCTTCAAGCGAGTCATAACAGTTATGGTTGACTGGCTTATCTTCTATAACATGCAGGTTGAATATTTTATATGGTGTTATAAAAAAGTTGAAACCATTTTATTGGAAGAAACGTTCCTGTATGCAAGATAATTAAGCCATGTCATTGACACTTGAAAGGTGAGGAGAGGGAGAAATGCATTCTTGCTTAATGTTTGTCAAACTTGGCAAGTTAGTACAGGGTATAAATGGAGTCACTGGTCTTTGAACCTAAGATGTAAAATCATAAAAACTATACAAACCCTGAGGATTCTTTGGCTCTCCTCGCTTCCTCCAGCTGCTGCAGATGTTCCCCTTTTGCTTTTTGTAGGCTGCTTTCATGCTCACCTACAGTAAATAGTGACTGTTACCACACATGTAGAGATATTTCGTTCCTGTAAATCTATTGAAATGGCATGTAACTACAGCACATACCTTTCAGATGCTGCATGGCAGTTCTGTGCTCTCTTACAGTGTTCTGGAGTTGACGACAGGCTTTCTCTAAGTGTCTCTGGAGCTCCTGGTTCTTCTTCTGCAGCTTACTCACAGTTTCTGTGCACTCCTTCTTGCAATGCGCCTGCTCCTTTCTCTGAGACACAGAAGCTGTAAACAAAACCACAACATTGTCATGCATCAGGGCCACTCCAGTGTCCTTTAGTCATATGCATTACAGAGAACATCACATACTTTGCATTGTGTTGATTTCTCTTTCATGCTGTTGCTGTGTTTCTTTTAACACTTGGCTCAGTCTCTCCTCACTGATCTGTGGAAGCACAAAAGAAAACAAAGGAAAAGCAAATTCACTAACAATGTATTCCTGAATGATGAACAAACAAAGTCTTTTTCAACTTTAGATAATACATAATATGATAACTTACTTTCTTCCATTCCTTTTTGGCATGAGACACTGCTCTGCTGACTGTGTCTTTACAGAATGTTTGGATGATCTGTTTTATTGTGTTGTCTGATGAGGCACCGCTGCTCCTCCTCGTGTCTTCAGTGACCTGGTGATCTGTTTTGGTCTGAGTCCTGTGAAGATGTTTTTGAACCTCTGCCAGACAAGCCTGAAGTTCTTTCACAAATTCATCTCTCATCTGCTGTCTCTGGTTCTGCTCCCTCTCTGCACGCTGACATCTCCACTCCTCCTCTCTGACCCTCAGAGTCTGCTGAAGCTTGGCCTCCATCTGCACAAGAATCTCCTTCTTCTGGAGGTCTGCATCCTCCCTGTCATGCAGCAAAGCCTGCTCCAGCTTTTTGTGCTGCTCTTGCAGCTTGCTCTGGTGCACCTGCTCAGTGCGGGCCTGGATGACGGAGATCTCCTGCTGTTTGTCTCGGTTCCAGATCGCTCTAGCTCCAGCCAGCTCAGCCTTCAGCAGGGCAGCTTGTTCACTCCTCACTTGCTCCAGCTGACTACGAAGAGCTGCCATCTCCCCTTGGAGCTCCTCTATCCTCTGTGTGCCAGAGCTCTGCTCCCCTAACTGGTTCCTGTGCTTTTTGTGCCACTGCTCCTCTGTCTCTCTCAGGGCCTTCAATACCTGTGAGATTAAAATCAAGGATTACACCTGATCGTAAAAGAAAAGCCAAATAATGGCAGTAACTTTAAAAGATAAAACTGTGTCACACCTGTTGTTCTGTGTGTTTTTCATATAGTGTTTCCCATTTTTTTCTCTCTGTTTGTAGTGCAGTTTGGTATTCTGGTAGAGAAGTCAAATCCTCAATCCAGCGATTGTAGGCTCTGGTTACTGCACCTTCCACCTGAAACACAGGGATAAGGAGAAAATGATATGTATGTGTATAAATATATGTAAAACTTGTGTCATTTAACTTTAATTAACTTAATTTGAACATTTTAAATAATGTCATGTAGCTTGGAGACTGGAAAGAGAAGTCTAAAAATGCTTGAATGGATAACACAGCCTAAGCATCTCTTTGTCAAGTTTACCCCCTGACCTGTTTGGCCATGTCCTCCAGGTGCTTCTCATTCAGCTCCCTCTGAACTTGTTTTCTGGCTTCCTCAACAGCTTTGTGTTTGACTTTGTCAGCCTCCAGTTGCAGCTGTTGTTTCTGGGCACTGATTCTCGAGTCCACTTCCTCAACAGTGATCATCACTCTGCTGGTGTTAGTATGATCTGTCTGACAGGATGCCTCAGCAGTCTCCCTGTCTCTCTTAGCCTCCTCCAGCCTCTGAGCCCAAGTCTCCTCCGCCTGCACAGGAGCAGCACAAACTGTGAGGTCTGATATATTATCACCATTAGGGAGCTAAGTTAGTTGGGCAGTGACTGTAGACATACCTTTTGTAAAGTTTCTTCCCAAGCAGCCTTTGCCGAGTCTACCTGAGAGGTCACCTGTAGCTGGATCTCCACCTCCTTTTCCTTGGACCACAGAGCTTTGATCTGGTTTAATGATGCCTGATGTTGAGCTTCAAGCTCCGCCCTCAGTTTGACCACAGCCATATCACTCTCCTCTCTCAACTTTTGCTGATGACAACAAACAATTCATTATAAGTGTAAAGAAAACTTCTATTTAACTTCTGATAATACAAATCCATTTTGATATCTTGAATACCTCGTTATCTTTTACCAAAGCCTCCTCCTCCTTCTCCCTGCTGCGTATGCTTTCTTCCAGCATATCCTTCTCCTTGCAGACAGATAAGTAACACTCCTGCACAGCCAACATCTTATCATTGACCTCAGTCAGCTGGGACCTGTGAAAAAGTAACAGGTATTGTAAATGAGCTGAAAGTTTCAAGATATCTGTAGTTTCCAGAGACATGTGGGGAGGGGACTCACTGGAACTGTTGGACCTGCTGCTGGTTCTGTTCAGTCAGCTGTTCAATCTGAGCGTCATGTTCCAGCATGAGCTCCGTTCTGATCTGATGCACCACGTCATCCCTGTACTGCTGATGAATCCGCTCAGACCTCCATGAAGACACAGTAACGTTTGTATGAACACACTTGATGGTGATTTAATGTTGAAATACAAATTACAAATTTAATGGAATTCTGTGTCTTACCTCTGAGCAGCCTCCTGCTTCTCCTGGTCCAGTTCTTGGATCATCTCTCTCATCTTGGTGCAAAGCTCAGCGTTGGCAGACCTCACCTTCTCCTCACCGTGCTTCAGCTCCTTATTCTTCTTTTCTAACACCTAGAGTTTGGATAGAGGATAAACACTTCATTCAATCTTTTCCCATGGTCAGAACTAAGAACAAGAAACACAATCACTCTACTGATAAACTATGACTGACCTCCACTTGTTCCTGCAAGTGTCGTTTATCTTCTTGTAGTTGAATGAACTCTTTCTGAGACTCTCCAGTTAGGTCCAGATGTTTGTGCTGAGTGGTCTCCCTGACCTGTGGGACACAAAGCTTTTTTTATATGACTGTTGGTACAATAAAGAACTTAAATCTCTTACTCTTGATCATACATCTATTACATCTGCATGCATTTATTAAAGCTGCATAACACTGTCAAGAGTAATAAAACTATTTAGAACTCAGATTCTGGATATTTTCAAATCCACACATCCATTCAGATCCTTTCACTTTTCTGTTTTAGTCAGCTTGTGTGCTTTGCTGTAAAGGGATGTACTCACTGATAAGCTGAGCTTGGCTTCATCTAACTGGGTCTGCAGCTCGTTCACACTCGTCTGACTGAGTTGGAGCTCCTCCTGTAGCTGACTGATCTTCTGACGCTTTCCCTTCAGACTTCCCAGGCAGCGCTGCATCTCCATTCGCAGCAGCCGCAAAGCTTCATCTTTGGGAAGCTTGGAGTCTGACAGGTGAGCCACGGCCGTACTGACCCGACAGAATGGAAAGGAAGATTTCAGCTATTGTTAAAGGATCTTGAAAAATGTTCAAAAGTATATAAAAAAGTCAGTGCAGAGAGACTTCTTAAATGTGTACCTGTGAAGTCCATTTTTCCTGTTTATTTTCTTTAATCCTAAATCCATGCAGGATTCAGACAGCTGGTTCTCCCATTCACTGCTCAGGTCTAAAGCAATGACTCCATGTTTCACAGCTGATTCATAAAGAGTGATCTGCTCCTTTAAATCAGACAGGTCCTCCTTTAGAGTACAAACAACAGATGAAAAAATTAAATAAACTTCAAACATCTTTTTCACTAAGAATGATTTGATACTGTTTCCATTCTTGGGCAAGACAAAAAAAAGAGAATGAACCTGTAAGACTCTGTTCATGTTTTCACTGAGGGTCTTGGCTGATTGAGCCTGTTGTAGTTTTACTTGCAACTGAGTCAACTCCTGCACAGAACCTGAAGAGAATACAACAACAAAAAGGATGTGATGATCTGAAAGAAAGATTGTTCTTTGAAAGAGAGAGGGGTTATAACTTAAGAGGGAAGTTAAGATTAAAGATGGTGAGTGTTCGGACGACAAGGAAAAGCTTTTGTATTTCAATCTGTGGAGTAAAACTGTGGAACAGTCTCAATATGGAGCTACAGCAATGTCAGAACATAATCCAGTTCAAGAAGAAGTATAAAGACATGATTTTCATGAGGTACAAGGAGGAAGACAAGTGTTGATAATCATGAGGGGTTTACTTTTGATTGTCGGTGTAAATATGAAGATTTGTTTTGTGGGAGTGCACTAGTATAATGCCAGATAATAGTGAATAAAGGGCTAGGATTAGATACGTTTTAACTTCTTCCTACTCCTTTTTGCACATGTAAAGTAAAATATTTCAGTGTTTGCTAATGGAACTGATTGATTTTGTTTCTTCTGTATAACTATTTCTTCTTTTCTACTTGTATTTTTTTTTTCTATTTTACTTTTACATGTTCGAAATAAAAACATCAAATCAAATCAAATCTGGGATCTAGCTAATTAAATGTAAAACAAAAATGACCAGAAGTTTCCCAACGTATGTGCTTAATATCTGCATGAAATATAAAAATGTGTTTGCTCACTGGTCTGCAGCAGCTTGGCACACTGTTGCTGACTCTCCTCCAGACGCTGAGTGAGGCCATTGACAACTCTGGCTCTCTCCAGCTGCTCTTCTTCTCTCTGACGCTCCAGCTGCTTCACCTGCTCTCGAAACCTCTGACCCACATCCATCTGAGTGACACAAACAACAACAACAACAACAACAACACAGGAGTTTACTATTTCTGCAATGGACTTATTAAACCAGCATAATTTCTCTGAGCTCCATAGCTTGTTCTGCAGCAGTAACAGACCTGTTCATCCAGAGCCTGAGAGTTGGAGTCTAGCTTCTGCTGTAGAGTCAACAATGCAGAGTCATGCTGCTCCTTCATGATGGTGAGGTCTCGGTCATGCTGCTGCCGTGATTTGGACAATGTGTCGGAGCGACAAAGCTCCAACAACTGCTGCTTCAAGCTGTCCACTGCAGCCTCTGCCACCCTCTGCTTCTTTGTGTTCTGGACAACAATATTTCACTATTTTAAACACTAATAAAAGACACGTTAATGAACAAAGCAGGCTTTTGTCTATGAAGCTGACACTGCTTTTTCATAATTAAACCCTGAATAAGACTGGATTTCTTAGAGAAAAGGATAACCTACAGCATTGCAGACAGATAAGAATATGAGATGGAGGAAAACAGGATGTGTATGTGCACAGAACTTACCTCCTGGTCTCTCTCATTAAGAAGCTGTACTTGCTGCTCCATCGCCTTCAATTTGTTTTGCATTTGAAGCTCTCTCTCCTTGGACTCTTCAACTAATCGGCTTGATTCCTTTAGACTAACTGCAAGGCCATCCTTCTCGTCTGTTGATGATTTTAAAAAGAAAAATGTTAATTAAGTTTCTCTGAGTAGGACATCCAGCAAGAGAACAAGGACACAAAAGGCCAATGCAGACGCTGCTGTAACTAGTGCAAGTCTTCTAACAGCCACCAGGGGGCAAATTACTTATATTTTAGTGTATAATGCTGCACACACACAGTAACTACACACTACAGATCTATGTGAGGGCATATCCTGCTTTATTTCCTCAATCTCCGTGAGTGCTATCGATTGCAAGATAATAAAACTCTGGCTGGACTATTGGTAAAAGTTCATCCTTTTCTTTGATGAAGAGTTATATTGACTGAGATAGTCAGTATAGCATAGTGTGTCTATAACTATTTAAAGTGGCCAGGAGTGAGTGATGTAATCATATCTATTAGAAATGTTTGTAATTCCCAGAACTGCATAAAATTAAGTCTTTAAATCTATCAGATAAAAAGGGTCAACAACCTCACATTCAAGTCTTTGTAGCATCATAAAGTCAGTTTATTCACATTAGCTTACAAGGGCTTTAAAATGCTATGTTAACGGCTCTTTCTTAGGAGTAATCCCTGCATGAACGACACATACCTTTGGCAATGGCAAACTGATGCTCGAGGTATCTCATGTTACGCCTTGAATCTTCTAGTTTCCGCTCCAAGTCTTCAAGTTGCCTGTGCTGAGCCTGGTTTAAAATCTGCAGCTGAGCAAGCTGCTCTCTATCAGCAGTTTCTGAAAGACAGCAGAGAAATACCACCAATTATGAGCAGCTTATAGAACAAATGTGGAGACATTTCATTTTCAGCGATGACATTTTAAAAGGGAAATGTTATATAAATGACACTTCAGGCTTGTACTTTCATGGTGGTAAAAAGTGCTATCAGTCTAGATCCCCTTGTCCTAACATCATGATGAAAAATTATAAAAGGTCAAGCATTAAGTCCAGAATTACTCCTACACATTTGCAATTGCACTTTTCTTACAGTCTAGCTGAATACATCTCATTTTAATACAGAACTAAAATGGAAATTTATGGGGCACTGGTGGCCAAGGGTCTAAGTGGCCCACATGCAGAGGCTACAGTCCTCTTCGCCGGTTCGATTCCCAGCCGCGACCATTTCCTGCATGTCATCTCCTTCTCTACACTCCCCACATTTCCTGTCTCTCTTCAGCTGTCCTATAAAATAAAGGCAAAAAGCCCCAAAAATAAATATATATATAAAAAAGGAACTATAATTGAAATTTAGAAGCAAGTTGTTATTTCTCTCAAATAGTTTTTCAACACAGAGTCATTTTGTAGGGGCCATTATGTTGATTTGCATGTCTTATTTGTTAATCATGATTATTTCCTTTTTATGGTTTACCTCATTTCCGGTTTTGGGTTCATGGGTCTGGTTTAACTTGTAAGTACCTGTTCAGTTGTGTGGCGGCAGGTATACAAAGAGGGTGAGTGGGGTTGAATATTTTTTGTTGACCGCCACCGTCATCATTTAATTAGATCTTTTTTGGTATTGATTTTTTTTTTTGTGTGTGTTTTGTTAATAAATAGAAAACTTTCCTTGGACTTTCATTTTGATTTATGGCAAGACGCGTCACAAACACGATCCCACTTAGTCTCTGCGGCACCTTTCAATCTTAGCCGCTTCACACTTTATAAGCAGAACACTGAGCACAGGATATCCATTCAGAAGAGCAGGAGTCTGAGGCCTCAGAGTTCTTCTGGATCAAAAAAACTGACCTATTTGCTTTGTGTTGCCATCAATGTGGAGAAAATGATGGTTGAACATATTGCTCCACATCACTTTTAAAGACAGCACTTCAGATTATTCACATGGATACCTTAGTAAAGACATATTAACATTATATCACAAGTTGTTACAGTGCTGTCGCTAAACTCTTCAGTTACTAAATCAAGACTCAGACTTACGCTGTGTTGAGTCCAGAAATTCTCTTTGCAGATTGTCTAGTTGACCTTGTTGGTCTGCAGCCTTAGCGTTGAACATCTTGTTCAACATTGGCTGATGGGCAGGATGGTGAGGGTTGTAGCTGGCTTTGAATGGATCCACAATTTTGTCTCCTGCTGCAGACCTTGAATTCTGGAGTGCATATCAAAAGACACAAAGTGAGTTTGCCACGTTGTAGTTTTAAAATGCTCAAAGATAATCATGTCCAAGTTTTACAATTGAAAAAAAACAAAAACATTCTCCTTCCTTAGCTAATAATAAAGTTGTATTACTTGTACTTGAAAATCTGACCAAATACTTTCACTTCACTCACCTGAAAATGGTTTCTGCCATTGTTGTGGTCCCCATAGTTTTGGTTTTCCCTGTGTCCTCCCTCTTCCTTGTACACTGCACAGGTATTAGTGCCTTGGGTGTATGGTTTAGAACCATATTCATCCGTGGAGAAATCATTGGTTTCTGTAGATCTCTCTGTTCCCATACTGGTGTACGTATAATCTCCCTCGGTGAACTGATGACCCTGTGGCTGCTGGTTCCAGGTGTGAGGCAGAGGTTGACTCTGAGGGTGACCAAGGTGTCCGTTGATCTGAACAGCTCCATCCTCATAAGCATAGTCCTCCTGAGAGAGATGTGCTTTGTGAGTCTTTAGAGAAACGTTTAGGTTAAACTGATTTGTTTTACCTTTTGATATTTAAAGGACAAAAAAATGACAACAAATGTAATACCAACCTGTTCATGAGAGGTTGGTCTTGGATGAACTGACCATTGCTGGGTCCACGTAGACTGGGGACTGAGCAGAAAGGGCAAATAAGCATAATTACATTACTTTGTTAAAAGCTATGTCTCCTTGTTTGGACAGAAGCCAAAATCTCACAAGCTGAGTCGACTGAAGTCTCAGCCCGAACATGTGTGTTACCTGTTGCCAGTGTTTTTATGGCTGCAGGTAGAGTACTCCAGCTCTGGGGAGGAGGAGTCTCTGCTGTCCTCCAGCATGTCATCAGGCAGGTCTGTCAGCAGTTTCTGCAGCTGTGGAAAAACAGCACATGGAAATGAGTCACCAGGGTTGCCCCGCAACCAAGTTGAACAGAAATACAGATATAGCTGGGAACCAATCACTGACAACCTTAGAGGCAGAATGTGAATGGAGAGAATGTGTTATCTATTAAATGGGTTAAGAACAACATTGTGAGGTACTGAGATTGAAAAGGCTCAGTGTAGCTCATTTAATATTTACAATAATCTCATTCCTGCATGTTTCATTCTAAAGCATGTGAACATTAAATGTATGAATTATTTTAATCATTATGATAAGTTCTCAAAATTTCAAAACGTGATCTGGTTTCAGCTTCTTAAATGTGTATGAGATTAATCAATCATGAAGGTCATAATAAGCTTCTTCTTTGATTAATTTAAAGCAGTTTGTATAAAACAGGCTAATGAATCATTTGGTTAAGACAAACTGAAAACACAACATTGACAAGCAGCAAATTACGTTTTTATCAAAACATGTATTCATCTTTAATGACTCAAAAACAAATCCTCCTTTGCACCAGTAACAGATCAACAAGGCTTGTTTGACAACCAGCCATGTATGATAGAACAAGCAAAGCCAGCTGGACTTACTTTCCACAAGGACTGTTGAATACTCTTCAAATCCTCCACAGTGTCCACAACCGAAGGACCCATATTACCCTTTAACAAACTTATAAAAGGCACCACTTCTTCTTCTTCAGCTGTGAGGCAACATGTCAACATCTAGTACTAATCTTTCTGAAGAGAAGACCGTCTGTGTGAAACATCCCAAACGTGTCTGGCATGTTGTCAGCTCCCTGCTGTATTGCTGTGTTTTGCTCCCAATGAACTCCATTGTTTCAACAAAACATATAGCAAGGTTAACTGGAGCAGAAACATTCCAATTACTGGAGGCAAATATTTCCACTTCAACAACTCACATGTAATACATAAGCTATATCAAAGAGCTAAAAATACATCCTTGGGATAAATATTCGTCCAAAGTCCATTTCTTCTGAGTGTCACAGCCCACTGAAAAAACATTGACAGCTGCTTCTTGCTCGCTGTAATCAGTACAAATGAAGCCAAGCAAAGAAACAAGGTAACCTAAATAGAGAGAAAGTATAGGGAAACCACAGTTTCAGTGTGACACACCTGGAGGGAGGCCTTGTTCCTTTGGCCAATAATAGCTCAGATTGACAGCGTAACAGATTGAAGGTGTGAGTAATAACACAGTATGACTGAAGCCGTGAAGCTGAAAGTGATTGTGAAACTTTCAACAATGCAAACCTAATACACTTCCCTTTACAACATTAACTCAGACAACCAAAAATAAATAAATAAAACATTTTGAAGCCTGACAGGATTTAATGAGTCAAAAAAACTGTAAATATGTCAACAGGGAAATATAGATCATATATCATCACAGTTTGGTATAGAACATAGAAATCCCATTAGAACTTACTGTTTCACAGCAGGGGCGTCGTAGTGGGACTGACTACCCAGGGCCCAAATGGGGAGAGGGGGGGCCTTCATTGGCCTGAAATAAAACGTGTTTTCTACTACACTTTTCTTTTGTTTTGTTATAACTGCAATAAGACTATTATTATTATTTTATTTATTTTTAAATATTTATTTTTTCATTTAGGTTGGATTTTATTATTTTCCATATTTGTGTAATTGGTTTATGTATTATGTATTGTTTATATTTTATTTTTTGAAGTACAAGTGGGATGGGTTTGTGGGAGGGAAAAAAGAGGGGAAAAAATGGGAAGAATGGAAGTCCTATGTACCACATTGTACTGTTCCTTTGCTGCCTGTGAAGCTGCTTCCAATAAACAAAATTATAAAAAAAAATAACTGCAATAAGATAACTGAAATTGTCTGAATAAATAAACAAACATTCAGAATTCCTTTCTGGAAAAAGGGAGAGTCTCTGTTGGACCCAACTGTCTGTCAGCAGCAGGCAGCTCCTGGGGTGCTGAGTGGACAGCGGCTGCGGAACAGACCGTGAGCCTTGATCAATCAATATGGATATGAGATTAATAAGTTATAAAGGCATATACAATGGGCTATTAGTGTGATTTAAACAGCTGTCTATGCATTAAAATGCTTGTTGTTTTCATATTTTCATAGCATCAAGTGTGGCTGAATCTGATTGAAAGTAAACTGTAGGTTTTTAGAGTTTTATTTGACTTCATGAGGTTCCATTATACCAAATAATGCCCCCATGTTGTTATTCAACCAGTCACCTGGCCTCAAATAATCCTGTTTAAAGAGGTGGACAGCCTGAAGGTCAATATTGTGCAGTTACATTTGCAGAAATTGTAAAAAAAATAATATTGATGTGTAGCTTAGATTTGAGTCAGTTAACCAGGATAGATAAGCATATATTTTTGTTTATTGCAAATAAACCAGTATTATAGCAGCAATGGTATATTTTTAAGGGTCAGCTGTGGTGATGGGGCCCACTGAGATATCTTTTCAGGGGGGCCAGAATTCCTGGTGATGCCGCTGCTGTTTCATACTTGAAGCATGCCCTGGGTATCTTCTGTCATCTCACATGCTATCAAAATATTACCAATAACAACATCACACTGGCTGCTAGCACAATCCAACCCCGACACATGTACAAATGTACAGTATAGTGTCGATGCTTTTGGGGGGGTTACCTCTTGCTCTCTTGCATAGTCCTCCTGGTCATACTCCTCTTCATCGTGTTGGGTTTGAAGAGCAGCACTGTCAAAATCAATAGACATGATGCAAAGCCTGTTTGTGTAGAGTACTCTGTGGAGGGGTTTCAAAAACAGACAAGGGAAGTGTTAGTTACATTTGGTGTTACATGTAAGGTCAGTATGTACATCATCACAAGTTGACATACAGTTCAAACTAATACAGATCAGCCAAAATGTATTGAAGGTTAACTTACCCGCTGGTATAGTCCCTTTATTTGGGTCACGTTATTAACTTTTCTCCATACTACTGTTTACAACACAGAGCATTCAGGCTAGCTGAATAGAGGAAACCTGGCCACGTTAGCTTCGTACAACGGTTACGAACAAAGTTCCCTCGGTATAATCTAAAACATTCGCTGACTACTCGACATCAGTGCTGTAGTTTCGTTACCAAATGACCGGCTTATTTAAACTTATAGGTAAAGTTGTCAGAGTGGTAAACTCTGAGAGGCACAAAGCTAACCCTAGCTCTGTGTGTAGCCGGTTGAACGTCCTCTTTAAGAGACGCAGACTCGCCCACTTTGAAAAGTCGCGCGCACTGGCAGCGCCAAACCACTGCAGTGGAACCAGGTAGAACCATAGAACCATAGAACACATGGTAGAACATCAACTATGTAAATATTCATGCGTCTCATATCACCATGACTGACACTAATTCACAAATACTCGCATGTTATACTTATTTATGACTTCAATTTGGCGAATATCGCAAGAATGGGGATTTTTCTTTCAGTCACAATAATGTACCAACCCCGGAAGTGAGAAGCTAATCACGCCTCCATGGGAACAGATTGAATTATGGGAAGTGCAGTAGCCTTGTTTCCTTGGAAACGAAGCGATGCAGTGCTCTAAATCATGCAAAGCATAAACATTTTAAAAGCAAACTCATGACCTGCCTTTAACTTGTACTATTCTCATAACAGTTTTATTTATTCATGTATTCATATATTTATTTATTTATTTATTTATTTATTTATTTATTTATTTATTTATTTATTTATTAATCATGTATTTATGTATTTATTTATTCATGTATTTAATTATCTATGTATTATTTGTTTATTTATTTGTTTATTTGTTTATTTATTTATTCATGTATTTTTTTATTCATGTATTTATTTATTTATTTATTATCTAGTTCAAATTTTAGTCAATTCATTGCAATTTGCTTTATTGGCATAAATAAAGACACGTTTTTGCCAAAGCACATAAGATTAATACACATATATGCATTACATATATATACATTACATATACATTACATATTATATACATTACGTATTATATACACTACATATTTTATACGCATTAATATACAATGCCGTCACCCATACAGCATATCTCAATGTCCTCACTTGATGCGGTATGCTCATAAAACATCAGGGGTTGAGTTGAAATGTGCTATTTAAATCTCCCCCCAAATTTGTTGTTTTTGTAAATGATTTCCAAATATACCTAAAATCATTGAATAATGAAAGGACCAAGAGAACTTTAAATATATGATTCCCTAAAATAATTCCTCACTGAATTGTAAAATGAGTCCCTCTCCTTACTCAACTTATTTTATTATTTATTTTCTATGTATGTATAATTTTCTCATTTACCTTAAATTACCAACTTAAGCTGTATTGTTTCTGTGTCCTTAACGATTGTTTATGTATGATGCTCCTTCTGAATGTACCCATTGTTTGTTATGTACATCTAAAATAAAGTTGTTGTTTTTTTTGTTTTTTTTAAAGTGCTATCTCACAATGTTCTTTGTAGAAATTTTTGTGAACCACACTTGTTTTTGTTGTTGCAACAGTAGTCGTAAAAAAGAGATAAATAGTGCCTTGTAAAATACCCCATTTGTAAAGATGGGATAAAATTAGATCCTCTTAAAACTGTGAATTTTGCTATCTCGATTTAATTATTTCATCATGGTGCCAGAATGTGTGATTTCGATGATTTACCGGGTTATTACCTTTTATCCAGTCTATGGTTATTACTGAATGATAATAATATAATCTACTGAAAGGGAGTTCTGCGACGTCATCGCGCACTACTCCTTCCTTGTACGTTTTACCGCCGAGCCACGCCTCCTGTCCTGCAGACACTTCCTTATTTTTTTGGAGCTGCAAACTGAACTGTTTCAGAGTCAGTTCATCTGTTTCAGAAACATATTTACCTTCTCTTAGCTCAGCTGTTCTCATGTTGAAGAACTGACCTCGGCTCAGCTGTTTTGGCATCCGGGATCCTCTTGTGACAGTCAGCTGATAGGATATAAAACACGTTGAGCTCTGCAGTCCGACAACAAGAACTTTATTCATTGCTGTTTTATAGCTATTTTTAAAGCTGTTCAGCAAAGGAAGAAATGGCCACTAACCCACCGAAAGTAAGGATCGGAATTACTGCCAGTGAAAGGTGAGAAGTAGTAAAGCAAGGTTATTGTCAGCATATTTTTAGCATAATCTGTCTGATACATTTATTGATTTTCATTTCTTTACAGACTACAAAACTTAAAAAATGCTTTTGAAACAAAGTATGGAGACTCTCCTCTCTTCTATGCATGTGCACCTGGACGGGTAAATCTAATAGGTAATTTATTTTAACCTGGATTTTGTTGAGTTATTCCCTGGACTGACATTTATGGCACGTTTTGCTGACGCTGCTTATTGCTTAAGAGAAAAAAAATGGATCCCCAGAAAATGATGCTCCAACAGACTGTATAGATTTTCTTTGACCTGCATATATGTGCCTTAAAGCTGCTGTTGGTAGGAATGGTGTAAAAAACATTACTTTTTTTCTGCTGGGTTTGGAGAAATAATAATAATACCCATCAGTAATCATTGGTAAGTGGAGTAATTTGAGACTATTGCGAAATCTCTGCGTTTTCCAATGCCTTTGTATCGAGTAATGTCATTATTCCCCTCGTTCCTGTTATGATGGACCAACCACAGCTAATCTCCAATCCTCTGTCTTGATTGGTTAAGGGGCGGCCCCTAGTCCTCCGATTGATTATGAGTCTGGCACTATCATGACTGCACACAGTATCCTGTCACCTCTTGAGTCATCTGCCTCCCTCCTCCTCCTGCCACAACATATAAACACGGACAGAAAGGGTTACAATACCCTGAGCTGTCCCACCAGGCTCAAGAAGAATCACCTCACCTGCACACGCCAACCTGTGTTGGGGGGCTAAGAGGAAATCTGGTTTGGAGGGATAGTGTTGACATTCGAAGTCCCTCTCTCTGAACAGATGTTTACTCTGTGACTAACAACAGCAGCTTTAAGGAACTTAATATCATGTCAACAAAAAATGAGGTCTCGTCTTCAGTAGGTTTTTTCTCAAATATCTTCTCTCTCTCATATTCAACAGGAGAGCATATTGACTACTGTGGCTATTCTGTTCTTCCAATGGCAATCGAACAGAGTATCCTCGCAGCTGTATCTGTGAACCATTCAGGCACCATCACACTGGCCAACACAAATCCTCTATACAAGTAAGACCTGGACACCGGTAGTTATTGTTATGTGTTTAAATAGTGCTTGTATAATTCAGTTAGGGGCATAAATCTCGCACTGTGTTTTTTAAATTTGGCATTTTTTATGGTGTAGGGATTTCACCGTCTCATGTTCAGGGGACATAGCTATAGACAGAGAGAATCCAAAGTGGCATTATTATTTTCTCTGTGGAGTCAAAGGCATCCAGGTAAGATCTGGTGTTTGTTCTGGTACATACATGAAAAATGAGAATTTTGCATGTAGTACTTAAATGTTATCCCCAGACAATGTTAACCCTCCTGCTTTGTTTTCTTATAGGAGAAGTTTGAGCTGGCTCATTTAGCCGGGATGTCATGTGTTGTAGATGGAACTATTCCTCCGAGCTCAGGCCTGTCCAGTTCAAGTGCCTTAGTTTGTTGTGCCGGGCTGGTGACAATGGAGGCCAATCAGAAGTCCCTCTCAAAGGTAATTTTTATTCATTTATTTTTCGCAAATGATGCATTTCGTCACAAAACATAATCAAAAATATTTACATGTTACATACATGTTGAGCTCAATATGAGAGGGTATTTGTTGTGTTTTCTTAGTCCTTCTTTCATTGATCCTCCAGGTGGCGTTGGCAGAGCTATGTGCCAAATGTGAGCGCTACATTGGCACAGAGGGAGGCGGCATGGACCAATCCATCTCATTCCTGGCAGAGAAAGGAACTGTAGGTAGCTTTCTTAAAGGATGTGAAGTAAAACAGGTTGTACAAGTTGATTAGGCTCATGTTTTCTGCCAGACTATTTATTTACAAAGTAAATGTCAGAATTAAGTAGAAATAAAGATATGTTTATTTGACACTGACCTTTTGATGATCCAGCAAATTATAATAACAGCTTGCAACGTGGCTTAGGATTTTGTTCACAGGTTGATACCTTGGCCATCAATATGTATTAAGTCATTTCTATTGAACTGATGACTAAATGAATGTTTTTTAGATGTAGTTTGATCTTGTTGGAAATTAAATTTGATAAGTTGTATTATTTCTTCAACCTTCTGCCAGGCAAAGCTGATAGAGTTTCAGCCTCTGAGAGCCACTGATGTCAAACTCCCGGATGGAGCTGTGTTTGTGATCTCTAACTGCTGCGTGGAGATGAACAAAGCTGCTTCTTCTCACTTCAACATCCGTGTTGTGGAGTGCAGGATCGCCACGAAGGTATCGAGATACTATCCAGGGGTTCTCAGCCTGATTCCTGATTAATGGAACTGAACATATGAGTCCATTCTCCATCTAAAAATGTCTTTGTTGATATGAACTCAGATGTTGGCCAAGGCAAGAAGTCTGGACTCAAGCGGGTTACTGAAGCTGGCTCAGGTTCAGACGGAGCTGAAGGCCTCCCTGGAGGAGATGCTAACCCTGGTGGACGAGGTGTTACACCCTGAGCCGTACAGCCGGGATGAGATCTGCAAGGTGCTGGGCATCACTTCTGATCAGTTTTCCACTGAGCTGCTGAGCGCAAACACCCAACATGGTAAGGAACATGGACCTGAATAATGTGTTTTGTTCCTTCATGTTTTTAAATGTGACTGAATGACAATAAAGTGAACCTTGAACCTTGAACCTTAACCTCACTTTATAACGATCAGAAATTAATTATGTCCAAAAAGCAAATCGACTGGATGCTTTTTTTTCTCTCAGTGACACATTTTAAACTGCACCAGAGAGCCAAGCATGTGTACAGTGAAGCTGCACGGGTTCTGCGGTTTAAGAGTGTGTGCGACTCTGAACCTGCTGAAGCCATACAGCTGCTGGGAGACCTCATGAACCAGAGCCATGCAAGCTGCAGAGACCTGTACGAGTGCAGTTGCCCTGAACTGGATCAACTGGTGGACATCTGTCTGTAAGTACAAAAACGTCTCTCCTCTCTCACTGCTCTGACAGATCCAGACTCAGGTCCACATTGACTTTATTCATTGAATACTAACATATAGCATCTAACATGATTAAGGCTGTTGTTGCATCAAACTTTTTTCATCCTGTTTCCCTTGGTTACAGGAAGTCGGGGGCTGTGGGCTCACGGCTGACAGGAGCAGGATGGGGTGGCTGTGCTGTCTCCATGGTTCCCTGTGAGAAGGTGGAGTCTTTCTTACAGGAAGTGAGGGAGGCCTTCTACCTTCCTGATCCACGCAGAGCAACCTTGGAGAAACAGAGTCTGTTCCTGTCAAAGCCAGGAGGAGGAGCTGCCATTTACCTCGAGGAATGAAAACATGATTGCGTCTTTCACTGAATAAATGACAGGTTGCACATAACATGTGAACACGTAAAGGCAAAGTGGTTCTGTTTACATATTATACCTGAGCATAGGGGCCAAAAATGATTAATAGTGATCACAATTTCTTACAAAGGGAATACTTTCTGTGTTTTTTTAAATCATGATAGGGCTGATGAAGGACTTTTGTATTCATTGATTTTGTATTTCCAAGTCGCTTTGTCACTGTTCATCTCAGACAAACAAAACACAACAGTTACAATAAATCCAAGTTTAATTTCTGCAGCTGTAGACCATCTATCTATCCTTTTTAACATGTTACATGTGAACAAAATATTTACAAAATGAGCACACAAAACAAGAATTAAATGTGCTGTTGTGTTCTGTTTTGTTGTGGGATCAGTGGGGAAACCAGTGTGGGGCGTCCTGACTATAAGATCCCCTGCTGAGCTCAAGCTCTCCCGGCAGGGTTTTAAGGTCATTAGAGAGCAGTGATGGTGGAGGTTCAGTGGTGTAAGGCACGAGTTACTGTACTGTACTGAATGTAACTGAAGCACTCTGCTTTTAAAATCTCCTCAGGGTCCTTTTTCTCATCACTCCCGAAACTCTTCTTGATCAATGAATCACGTCTTCTAAAAGATTGATGGATTAAAAAGATCAAATAATTCTTGTTTGTAAAACACTTTTTGGTCACATGAGTATGTGAGCGTCATGTTTGGAGATGGATGAAAACTATTCAAATTTTCAGTTGCTGTATAATGTCAGTATTTAAATGCCAGTATTTACTTTGGGAGGATTTTCATGCAGGATAAGAAAATAGACATGCATGCCAGTTTCACCCGTTTCTTTTTTTTATTTAACTGAAGCTGAAAAAATTATCTATAATTTTTATTATATATAAATTGCATTCCAGTGAATAAGTAAGTTGTGCTTTTCATTTGTCATTTTTATTACATTTTTTTTTTATAAGGAAACATTTTAGTTCTTTGATGGGAGGTTGGGAATTTTGGTGCATAGGCTTTATAGAAAAATAGCCTTAACAACTTAATGAACTCTTGTACTGGCATTCAAAGCAACCTTTTTTTGTGCTCATTTTTGTTGAGACAGTAGTCTGTTTGTGCTGTCTAAAGGTTCCTCTTGAGGTTGTGAAATGCTGTAATTTTCTTCAGATTCAGTTCAAACTGAATCAGTTGAGGCTGAAAAATTTAACATAAATACTTTTTTAAACTTTTGCAACTCATGCAATATCTCGTTTTAACATATGTCTCCTCAAATCAAGCTGAGTTTCCACATTAAAAAAACGTCTTAGATGATAAAAAGTCAACTATCTTCTTTAAGAATTGTTTTGAAATGACTGGCATTTTGGGGTAAATGTATGTCTGGATAATGTTTTGATTGGCCTTTAACATCCAACAGAGTCCACATGAACAGCACTGTTTAAATTATGAGGTATTCCTGTGTTGTAGGATTTGAGTATTATCATACTCAAACCTTGTGCTTTGCCTGTGAGACCCATGCATATGGTGTCCTACAGTTTGTTCAGTACCTGTAGGTCAAAGGTCAAGCTCAGTCTGAGTGCTGTTGCTTTTCAGTCTGTGTTGCTCCTTCTGTGCTTTCTGGTGCTCCCAGGTTTTCATCAGAGACGCAGGAGACTTCGTTTTTTCTCTTCAACACGCTTTCTATCCAGGTGGAGCAGAGGGGAGTCCTTCCAGGAGAGCAAGCAGAGGACACAGATCCCGCTCTCATGTTTTTCCCTGAGGTGATCAGCTCCCCGTAGCCCTGCTGGTGGGAGAAGGCATATGCAGAGCGTCGGGAGCTCGTCCTGCGTACTCGCTTCAGGTTCTGCGTCTGAGGTCCATCCTTCTTTCTGGACTGTTGTAGGTGTCGAACCTGTAGAAAGACAACAGAAGGAGAAGAGGAATTAAGTGCCAATTCTCCAAAAGTAAAGTTACTTGTTCTGCCTAAAATGCCCCCTGTGACTGATATGTTATTGGATATTGCTGTAGTTAATTGCTAATACTGGCATATTAATGGGCAAGTAGTGCTAAAATACAGTAGTGGGTTACAGTGGAGTTACCACTTCAATTAAAACGGACTGACATAACCTTTTCAAAGTGTAAAAGAACATCAATTTTGGGGTTATGTGATGTTTGATGTTGAGCAACAGAAAATGAAAGATGTGCCACAAGGACCTTAGTCATTATTTCCCATTTTTTAGTATACTTTTAGATAACTTGATGGTTTAGAGTCTTAAAATGTATACATTTAAAATATATACATATTACAAGGTTTGAGGGACTTTTTTCCTTCCTTTTTGAAAATTGAAGAAAGTATCAGAATAGCTAAACCTTAACAGTGTGTTTTTACAGTCTTTTGAACTGTTATTGTGTTTCTCATTGGTTGGTCCAATTCTTATTATTTTTAAAAATATTTTTTGGGCATTCTCGCCTTTATCGATAGGACAGACCAGGACTATAGCCTATTTGAATATGGGGCATGCTTAGACCGCAAGGCCACCTGTGCCCGAGTTGGTCTAATTCTTATCTAAAATGTTGGTACCATTATTTACTAAACAAAGAAAAAATATCTATATTTTCTCCTAAAACATAATGAACAAATGTCTAAAGAAGTATTAAATAAATCACAAGTAGTTTTGTTTTATTTATCTATTTGGTTTTGTTTCCTCTTCTGAAATACATAGTGGAAAGTTTACCACTCAAACTGGCTCTGACTTGCTCTGATGAAGGCTTGCATGCTGAAATCTTGGCCCATAACAGTGATAATTAACATGTGCCGATATCCTCCTTTCTACATTTCTCAAATACAGCCTTGGAAGGAATGTTCAAAGTTAATGGTTACAGTTTTTAATCACAGTGTTTATTAATTGAGTTCATGTACCTTATCCGTCACAGTTGGGAAGAGGTTTACTCTCAGGAAGCTGACCGCTAAGCCGGGCATGACACACACCACAGAGGTGAGCACAATGACCAACCACACACTCACCTCTGACAGACAGTTACGAGCTGTGCCTGGAACAAAAAAAGGAATTTGATCCATTTCTACAAATCTGTTGTTTCTGTGTAAATCAAATGGAGCAAAACTTACCTACAAATGAAAACTGACTCTGAAAAATACCAAACATGCCGTCACTTTGCATTGCAAACAATAAGGCAAAGTACATTATCAAGCTGCCCCATATGAAGAAGTGATTGACAGCTGTCCAGTAGTGTTTGTCCAGTCCAATCTAAGAACAGAAACAGGTATCAAAAAGTACAGATGTGACATTTCAAATCAACAAAGCTATTTTAATGTCTCTCCTACCTGAACACTTACGACAATGACCAAGGATGTTGCTATGGTGACAGCAAAGGTTTGTTGGTCGGTAAAGAGAGAGCCATCCTCTTTGACCATGACAGAGAAAGCTCCATATGGAATAAAGAAGAGCAGAGAGGATATTCCCAGTCCCTGCAGCGTACACAGGAAGAACTGCCGTTTGTTGAAGAGGAGGTTCTGCTGGCCGAGTTTGTACAGGCTCGGGTAACGAAGGCTGTTCTTGTCATCAACGTCCTGTAGGAAACACAGATGGCATGAGTGTTTTAAATGTTTTAATGGAAAGGAAAGGGTTATGGATTTAAGGACTTCATGGTAGTTGTGAGGCAGATGTTAAATTCAATAAGATGGAACAACAATTCACCATAAAGTGATATGGGTTTAACAGGTTAGTTAGCTTGCAATTACTATTTTTTGATGCTGCTATCTCAAGATTGCAAAAATCTTTGTGATTCAAAATCTAAAATGTTCAACTCAACTCAAACTTTATTTATAGAGCACGTTTAAAACAACCAGGGTTGACCAAAGTGCTGTGCAGATCAAAAGCAGCACAAATGACAAACATAACATACAATACAATACCAAAATACAATACTAAAATACATAAACACTGCAAATATAAAGTAAAATAAGATAGAATAAGATAAATTAAAACTTAAATAAGATTATGCCAGATGTCCACTCAACCTTGATGAAAAGCCAGGGAGAAAAGTAGGGTCTTAAGAGAGGATTTAAAAACTTCAATTGATCCAGCAGAGCGGATATGTTGGGGCAGGTTGTTCAAGAGCCGAGGGGCAGCCGCTACAAAGGCTCGGTCACCTCTGGTTTAAAGCCTCGTTTTGGTAGTGACCAATAACAACTGACCAGATGATCTCAATGTCCTGGCAGGGACATGATACTGGAGAGGCTCGGTCAGGTACTGGGGGGCTAGGCCATTTAGAGCTTTAAAAACAAACAATACAATTTTAAAATCTATTCTTAAAGCAACCGGGAGCCAGTGCAGCAAAGCTAGGACAGGGGATATGTGCTCACGCTTACATTTGCCACTGAGGAGACGGGCAGCAGCATTTTGTACCAGCTGCAGGCGGTGCGAGAGTGAGTGGTCCAGGCCAAAATACTGTGAGTTACAGTAATCCAGTCGACTGTTAATAAAAGCATGGATTACCGTCTCAAGATCTCTCTGTGGCAAGTACCCCTTTACTTTTGATAAAATCCTCAGATGATAAAAACTATTTTTAACAACTGAGCTTACATGTAGATCAAATTTCAGCCTGTCATCAAATACTATTCCAAGATTCCTGACTGATGACTGGATGTTTGGTGTAAGGGGGGCCAGAAAACCAGCTGGAACGTTAACTTGTGATCTTGAGATAATGCATCAAATATAGTTTACATGGACTGTCTCTGCTTCTAAGGGTTTGTTAGTCACACATACGTTATATTGGTGTAGTACCTACTATAAGGTTAGACGTTTGTTTATTTATCATGACTATCATGACTGTGGCTGTTTGGAATCTTGAAAAGAAAAACAAAATGGACAGAATTGGAAATGGGAGACTGCCGGAAAATAAATGGACTTTGTCTGATTAAGAATTAGTTAATTTGAAGCTGCCTTAATAATATAAATCACTGATGTATCATTGTCATACAGTAAACAATGGTACCTGGTCAAATAATCCCATCGCCAGGACTGGAAGAGAAGTGTAGACTATGTTGAAGAGCGTAATAAACCACTGGTCATACACAGTCTGTGGAAAAAGAACAGCTGTGTTTATAAATGAATGAATGCTTTCAAATATAGTGACAGGTGAAAAAAATGATAACAATCCTATTTCATTAAAAAAATTAATGAACAAAAGTAACTGGCTTACTTACCTGAGCAGAGAAACCACAGAAGAATCCATACCAGAAGTGAACCAGCGTGAAGGCAAAGTTTTTGTAGAAGAAGTAGCAAAGGAAGTTACACATGCGGAAGTAGGACCAGCGTCCGTGCACCAACAGGAGCCTCTGCAGGTACCGAAACTGAGCGAAGGAGTAATCTGAAGCCAAGACAGCCTGCATCCCCTCCTGACCGCTGATACCAACGCCAATGTGAGCAGCTGAGGAAGAGACACAGAGTGCATCATGGCCTATTGTGGCTAATATATGAACTATGTGTAAAACTATTAAATGTGATCCAAATGCTAATTTAACATAGATGTATTGAAGTTTAATACTGTTGGTTTTAGTTAAAGCTACAATGTGTTATTTCTGCCACTAGGTGTCTCTTTAAGTAAACAAAAATAATAGATGTAGTTTGAGGGATCATTGGAGTTGTCTTCATTCTTAAACTACAGTTGTGGAGCTATCAACATGAATTAGGGAGAATCATGTGCACAGAGGAGGTAATATATTAAAGTTGTTTCATGTTTTATCCATCCATCCATCCACTATCTTGACCTCTTATCCCGTTAGGGGTCACGGGGGGCTGGAGCCTTTCCCAGCTGGCTTTGGGCGGAAGGCTTGGTACAGGTTGCCAACCTATCACAGGGCTAACACAGAGAGATAGACAACCATTCACGCACACACTCACCTACGGGCAATTTAGAGTGACCAATCAACCTGGTAAGCATGTTTTTGGACTGTGGGAGGAAGCCGGAGTACCCGGAGAAAACCCACGCATGCACGGAGAGAACATGCAAACTCCACACAGAAAGGCACCTGCCTGGCCGGGGAGTCAAACCAGGAACCTTCTACCTGTGAGGCAACAACGCTACCCACTGCACCACCGTGCAGCCTGTTTCATGTTTTATTCATTTACATTTACATACATCTAATTTGTCTTAAAAAATGCAGAATGGGCTCAAGCATTTAAATGTCTTGTAGCTTGCCCAGAAAGGCCAGAGTCAGCATCGGAAGAGCACACCTAAAGCTGTCAAGGCCTCCAGAAAAATATAACAGACAGTATCCACCTCAGAAGACAAAAGCACTCCTTTTTCTTTAGCGTACTTACTCTTAATCATGCTGACATCATTGGCTCCATCTCCAATGGCCAGAGTGACCGCCCTCTTGTGCCTCTTCACCAGCTCCACCACCTGAGCTTTCTGCAGAGGAGTGACCCGGCAGCAGATCACTGTTTTACACAAACAGGCCAGCTCCAATAAAACGTGCTCCAGCTGCGGCTCCAGAGCGTAAGCCTGCAGGGAGAACATAAACACCACAACCACTTAAAACCAGTCATTACTAGACTAAAACGTCAACCCCCTGCAGAGGCGACACCAAGCGACGGCTCAATGTAGCATCTCCACCTGAGCTGTTGTGCTTTGTGTCCCCAGAGAGGCTCCAAATCATC
The DNA here is from genome assembly GCF_009762535.1 of Notolabrus celidotus. Classification (NCBI taxonomy): domain Eukaryota; kingdom Metazoa; phylum Chordata; class Actinopteri; order Labriformes; family Labridae; genus Notolabrus; species Notolabrus celidotus. The sequence goes on from NC_048277.1 coordinate 24,910,686, forward strand.
TGGGAGGAAATGGATCCTAATGAAAACATGTAGTAAATCTCAGGACCTTAAGCAGCTCTACTCATTATAAAGTCAGCACAGTCAGCAGCAGGTACAGGGATGTTGTACTCAGCAAAAAGCAACACAACCAACACTTAACAAAGTCAATCCTGTAGGCACAAAACAAGCACAACAGAGGATTGAATTATCGGGAAAATGCTTTGAATGTCTCACCAAACTGTGCCCATTGATGACCAAAGCATACTCTGCAATAATGGCTTCTTCAAACACATCATCATCTGCAGACATATCTGTCTTTGCAACATCGTCTGCACCACAAACTCGACTCAGGCCGAGAATGTGCTCAAGAGCACTCCTGGAGATAGAGGGAAGCAGTGAACAAACATTAAAAGTATGTTTGAGAAGGTTACCTGTACTGAATGGCAGTAAAGTCACAATAATCTAAGCATCATTTTTCTGTTGCTTTAAGAAGATACACCTGTTGTGAAATGGAAATGTGCAGTGTATCACCTGAGCTGCTGCTGCACCTCCAGTGGTGTGTTTCCAGAGATCACAAACACTTCATTCACGTCGTCTCGCAGCATGTTGCAGGAGTATCCAATGTTCATCGCTGTCTCTAAAATGTTTCACAATTAACATCTTTTTACAGACAGGTAAGAAGTCAGCACATATTTTTGTTTTTCTTCTGGTTGTCTGCTACCTAGTTTGTCTCCTGTGAGGACCCAGATCTTGATGTCAGCAAGGTTAAGACGGGCGATAGTTTCAGGGACTCCTTCCTGAAGTTTGTCCTCGATGGCTGTGGCTCCTAGAAGCTTAAACAAGGACAGCATTCAGTCTGCTGTTGGTGTTTTCAACTCTTTGAGCTCTTAATCAAAAAAGGATGCAGTGTTACCTTCAAGCCCTGCTCGATCTCCTCATAGAGCACAGCCAGCTGTTCGTCACGGTTCTCCATCACAGTGCTGGCAAACAGATGTTTCTTCATCCAAATGTCAAAATAATCTGCATCGAGATCTTTGTAGGCCAGAGCTAATGTTCGGAGACCTTCTCCAGCAAATTCCTGCAATTACAATGATCCAATTAACCCTCCTGTTATGTTCGTTTCTCTGGAACAGCAATAATGTTCCTGGGTCAATTTGACCCGGTGCATATTCATTTATCCAAAAGTGTCAGAACCCCAAAAAATCCCAATACACATTTTTTAAATCTAATTTTTAGCTCCATTACTAACCATTTAGTGCAATAGTGTTCTTTAATCCACACGAATCATGGTTCAATGAGGATAACTCGCTCGTTTTTCATTCAAATTAATGTTAAAACTTTTTTAATGTACATTGGAAAGCCCTACATATAAATACAATAGTTTTACATGACATAGTTTTTTGTTTATTTAATTTTATTTAATTTTTTTTTTTTTTTTATGAAGTGATGTTGATAAATTAACACGACACCTCTTCTGTCACACGCTGCCCAGATTTTTGTGCTGCATTTAGCTGGTTTGGAAGGCATATATTGCATAAAATGGACCTTAAAAAGGGTCAATTTGACCTGCAACATAACAGAAGGGTTACAACAAACACTATAACAGCTGTGGAATGCAAAATAAAGGGATATTACATTTTTAGTCTGGTTTATTAATTCATTTGAGGCTGTTAGAAATATGCATAGTGCCTTTTTTTAAATGTGGTGACTGAGAAAAATGATTGAATATAATAAACCTCACGTTGAGATGTTCTGAGGTAGTGTACATGAGGTCCTCACTGGATGGATCCAGATGCTCAAAGATAATAGTGTCAGCTCCTTTGCAGTAGAGTTTAATCTGGCCCTCTGGAGTTCTGACTGAAGAAAAACACAGCAAGAAAAACAATCATATACTAACAATATTTATAACAATACACGGATTATAGAATGCAAACCTATGCATGAACATACAGACTTTTTTCTTCATGCAATTCTTAGAAAATTTGGATTTATTTAAAAATGGCACATGAATAAAATAAATGTGAAGCAGAGGAGACAAATAAATGCAAGGTTAATTTTGGATCATGCAGTAATTTTCTGCAACGTTAATAGAGACAGGAAATCATTTTGGCTACTCATGAGCTTTTCTGTTATAAGTGAAGACCTAACCAATGACACTCATTCTCTTGCGCACGTTGTTGAAGTCCAGTATGGCCAGCAGCGTGTAGGTGACCACTCGTCCCATCTCACACAGCGTGACGCTCTCGGGGGTTCGAGCCCTGAAGACAAAGCCAAAGTTTTGTGCTGCAGTGACCAGCGCTCCCTCGTCAGGAGACTGTGCCTGGTACACCAGGTTGCCTTCACATAACAGAAACATCAGTCAGAACTGTTTTCATGTAATACATAAATCCGTCCATTGCAGATGGATTGTATTAACAGTTTACCTTCAATCTTCTCCTCTGACATGACAGTGTGACACAGAGCCAGCAGTCTGAAGAACTCGTGCACTGCAGGAACCTCCAGTTTAACAGCTTCAAGTAGGCTGCCATCGTAAAACTTAAATCTTCTGTCACTGAGAGGGTTGAAGGAAAAGTCCACACAGGCTGTTTTCTGAAGGAAACACACACCAACAACAAAGTTATGTCATCAAACGTGTTAGTAGCGGGTTTAAGTTTATCTAATGTTCATTTTGACTTACTTACTTCTGTAATTTCCACCTTCTGGTCGGATTCATTATAGATATCACCTATGAGAAAAATATCTTGTTACGCATCAGAAATATGTCTCTCTCTCTGTGTGACAGACTTATTAGTTTTATATCACAGATCAATATGGATGCCTCCATTTTTTTGTACTGGGATCATTTTCAAACACTGAAGGTGGCTGCTTGGTGAAATCATACGGGGGGTTATACTAGTAGTTGTGTGCAATATTACTAATCCACCCTATAATAATAATAATAATAATAATAATAATAATACATTTTATTTAAAGCGCCTTTCTAAGCACTCAAGGACACTTTACAGAGAGGTTAAACACACAATAAAAACAACAGGATAAAATAAATAAAAACAACAAGCAAAGTAACACCAAGCTAAAATGAAGCGGTGCAGTTAAACAGGGAATGCAGCTTGGACCAGATGGGTTTTGAGTTCTGATTTGAAGAGGGGAAGTGAGTCAATGTTACAGATGTCTGGTGGGAGTGAGTTCCAGAGTTGGGGAGCAGAGCGACTGAAAGCTCTGCTCCACATGGGGCTTAGACGGGCAGGGGGCACAGAGAGGTGAAGGGAGGAGGAAGACCTGAGGGAACGAGATGGGGTGGCAATGTGGAGGAGATCGGAGAGATACATGGGGGGAGGTTGTGGATGGCCTTAAATGTATACAGGAGGATTTTGAAGGTGATTCTGAATTTGACCGGGGGTGGAGCTGCTGGAGGACGGGGGTGATTTGGTGGAAGGAGGGGGTTCTGGAAATATATATGCTATGGATACCATGAACACTTTCACTATCATGTGCAATATAACTTATAGTTATAATCATTGATCATTTAATATCTTATGTTATCTTAACTTCCTCATCGGGTGTAATTAGTTTGTACCTCTAGTAACTAATGAAACTAAATATTTTCTGTTTTATCTTCTTGCTAGATTTTCATGTATCTGTGTTAATTCTCTCTCAATTCAAATACATTCAGTCTTAATAAAACACTTACTTAAAGCTTCTGTGTGGAGTTTTTAAATGGTTATCAAACAGACTGAAATCCACAGTGATGCATCCTCACAACCCACAAAAGCAAACCAGACCTTTGGCAAAACAAAGGCTTTTTTGCTAATATTTAATGCCTGTAAGCATTGCGAGGCGGTAGATGATGTACAGCAAGGTAAAAAAAAAAATTTCACTTTTTTCTCCACATACAGGTCATGATCAGCAAAGAAGTAAGAGGTACCACTTTGTCCACAGGGGGTGCCAAAATTGTCAATATGTTTCTATCAGGAGTTTTAAGATAAGCACTGCAATTTTAAAAGAGTGGTAAAACTATCTTCATACCATATGTGTGTCCATTAATGGAACATTTTTTGAACACCATGATGTTCTGGGTGAGGGTCCCAGTCTTGTCCGAGAAAATGAACTCCACCTGACCCAGCTCCTCGCTCAGGGTGGTGGTACGAGCCTCGGCCGCCGTGTCCACCTGCCTGTAGTACATCTTCAGATCCCAGTTTATGAAGTAACTGTGACCGAGCCGCAGAACCTCCACACTGGGAGAAGGTTTAAACATATTTTCACTAGGCAATATGGGGAATTGTTTCTTGAGTTCCTTGTAATGTGTGACAGTATAGAACAGTTGTTGGGTAACTAAAATGCTTATATGTATATTTTTGACCTTAGCAGGGCAACAGAGTAAGTTATTCTCAGAAAAGGTGAGTGGTATTCATGAAAGAAACTCAACATGTCTGTTGTAGTCTTTACCTGATATAAAGTGAGATGGGCACCACAGTGTTGAGGATGATGATGTAGGACCAAAAGGTGAGGAAGCCAGAGAAAACAACACTGCTCTGAATCTCATCCCATGGCAAAAACACCTGAAAGTTTCTGCCGGTCCAGCTCTCCCAGATGGTGTTTCCAACAGCCAAAATGAGTCCCATACAAATGAGCAAGGCAAAGATCTGAAACATAGATCAACACTTTATAATCATTAAAAAGGTGTAATCGAGAGTCTCAGTAATGTTTTATATCAAAGCATCTATCACTTAAATGTTCTTCATCTCTCTCTTACCCACAGAACCAAAGTGTTCATGAGCTTGTCGATACTTGTTCTTTTAAATGTAGTCTCTCCACAGTTCTGCATCAGTTTAGTTTGCAGTCCTGTCAGAGGGGAAGGAATATAACTTCACAAAGAGTGTCTATGATGATGGATGAAACAGCATCTAAATGAAAACTCCTACCAGCAAAGATGACCAATCCAAAGCACCACTCCGTGTTTCTGAGCACACAACCCCGCAGCAGTATTTTTTCATTGTCTAGAGAGTATTTGTTGTTTCTCCAGGATAAAGTTCCTGTAAATTTATCCAGCTTGTTGTTCGGTGGTTCACAATTTACTTCTCCTGAGGGGGGGAAAAATCAGATGTATTCGTACAGACGAGAGTCAACGCTTCAGAAGGAAATGCATTAAAAGAAATGTAGGCATCAAAATATAAACAATAACACAAAGGAGTTTCACAAGTCAACATGCCCGACAAGCCTTTTGGTGGCTAAATGGATATCCTCCATAAATGTAATATCGCATTTTTATTACAAAATATTTAATGCATTATTAAAACTATACTTTTTTTCTTATATGCTGCCATTGATAACTTGCTTTGGCAATGTGTTTAACCCTCCTGTTATGTTCGTTTCTTAGGGACAGCATTAATGTTCTAGGGTCAACTTGACCCAGGGCATAATTAATGATTCAAAAAGTGTCAGAACCCCAAAAATCCCCCCAATTTTTTTAATCGCATTATTAACTGCATTACTAGCCATTTAAATCAATATTTAATGCATTGGTGTCCTTTAATTCTCACAGATCATAGATCAATGAGGATAGCTCACTTGTTTTTTTATGAAAATTCATGTTAAAACTTTTTTTTATGTACATTTGAAAGTGATTGGGGTGAATTATGTCACACAGTTGCAAAGAAACAATTAGTGTTTGACACTTGACTGACTCCTTTTAGCCTCTACTTTGACTGCTGGGTCAAACTGACGAAGAACAGTATCTTTTTAATATAAGCATGCAGGGGGGAATGCAAATGTGTGAAATTAACCATTTTCATTTTATATGTTGTCCACGCTAATTAAGCCAAGCAGAAGAAGTTTCATAGCAAAAAAATACTTTTAACATTTTTATTTTTATTTTTGACTTTAAAATGGGTCCATTTGACCCACAACATAACAGGAGGGTTAAAAGAGACTGTGGAAGTGGACCAAGCCACCAAAAATTATTTGGCGGTTTGCATTATGGCTGTCATCTTCATCTTCTTTTTCTTTTCTTTTTTAATTTTCAGAGCTAGAAGGGACCATGGAAGATACTTTCCATAAAATTAAAGTAGAGACTTAGCCTCTAAAAGAAAAATCCAAATGTTTAAATATCGAGTAATTAAAGTGATTTTAAAGTAATAATCATGACATAAAAAAACCCAAAATTATTAGATCAAAACATAATTATGAGCTAGTATTGTCTCACTTGTCTCACGTTATTACTTTTGTCATAATATATTTTTTTATCATATAATTATTACTTTGATGTCACTATTATGACTTTTTATCTCATACATATTTTTCCTCTCATAATTTTGACATTTTCTCTTGTAATTTTGACTGTTTATGTTATAATTACGACTCTGGCTCTCCATGCTTCTGGACTTAGTGTTCTTGATGAGAGGTTGAAGCTCATGTTGTATCTCTATATCCTGGGTCATCTGCCAACATTACAGTAAAACGCATACCCCAGGGCATATCTTCTGTTTTATTGTCAACTGTACTTCATATCAGACTACAAATTGATTATGTCAGGAGTCATCTCACCATCAAAGTCCATTAGTTTTGAAATATCCTTCATTTCTGAAGTGACAGTCAGAGCCTGACGAACTTTCAGGTTTGTTTCCCTGTGGGGAAATTCCAGAAAAATAAAGATTATTTTATATTGTTGCAAAAATGTAGAAAGGCCAATATGTTCTTAAATTTGAATCAATTTCCTATATATTAACTATAGATGTCATAATCCAACAGCATTACACAAAAATAATGTTCAATTGCAGTTTCTTTATTTTAATTTTATGACTCTGATGCATCACCTACCCATCCAGCTCTGCAGTCTCTAAATAGCAGAGTCCATACGGCTCACTACTACAGAGAAGGAGGATGTCTGCCTGTGTGTAAAACCAATATGACAGACTCAGGGGGGAGAAAAGGAAATAAATCAATCCTTGCACAACAGAACCTGCAGGAGCACCACCAGCCTCTGAATCACTGTGAGGAAATCTTTAAGAAAGCTAAACCTTTACTGACTCTTATTTCTCTAAAACATTTAAAAATGAGTGATAGAACGAACATCTTCTCCTCAAAGCTTTAACAAAATGAAAGGGCGACTCTAAATGAATCAGCTGTAAAATTGAATATCTTACTCACAGCAACAAACTGATCGTTCTCCAGTTTGATGATATCCCCAACCTGGATGTTCATCCATTTCTCATTCTGCAGTCTTGGAAAGCAAAAATTAACGTTATAAAAGTCCTTCAGAAAATCCTGTGTGCATGGGATTTAACTTTTCAGCAGTATAATACAAAATGAGAGGACAGTGATAAATACCTTCCCCTGATCAGAACCTGAGACTGGTGGTTGTTGACTTGCTGATCACTCTTATGGCGGAACTGAAATTTCAAAAAAGTGGCAAATGTTTCACCATTTTAGAAAAAGGAGCATTCAGTTTAATAGTAAAGAGTGAACTTACATAGTCATCTGTGGCGTCCTTTACTGCTGTGATGACCAGCACCAGCACCAAAGGCACAATGGTTGTGAACCATGACAGGGAGGAAATTTCTGGAATCAACTGAGTGAGAAAAAAAATGAAAGTTAGCTCTCTCAGTTTCACAGGATCAACCTCCATAACACTACATTCATTCATATTTGTATGTAGAAGCAGGCATTTATTTCACCTGCAGTATCAGCAGCACTAAGAAGTAAGCGTTGGCTACCCTCTGGAACTGCTCAAACAGGTTGATGGGCAGGAAGGTGAGAATGTTGTACTTTGAGGTTTTGATATGGTTGTCCTTAAAGGGAAAAAAAAGAACAACAACATACGTTTCAAATGTAGAAATAGTGGAGTAAAAGAAGTTAACACTTTTCGGTAAGGTATAGATGTGAAGATATTTGCAGGTGCACTTACAGCATATTGGAACTTCTCATTGTAGTCCCTTGCATTTGCTTTCACATGGCGTTCCTTCTCTACATAGAGAAGAGACAAGTTCATATATTAAAGAAACATAATACAACAGATTCTAACTGCACACTCTCAGGGGTGTAGATATTTTATTGATTTTTGCTTTTCCTGTTCCTTCTTCTTTTGAACTTTCCCTGCCTCCTCCTTCTTCGCACTCTCCTGCACTGGATTTGAACCCAGAACTAGCTGACTGAAACTAAGCAGTCCTATCCACCCCACCACAATGCTTGCTTTTGAAGGTCTTATCATTTCACCATTTTGACATGACTGTTCAAAAGCACAGCATAACCTACAGAGTGAGGAAAGTGTTTCATTCCCATCTTGCGTTGAAAGACCATGTTTGGGATTTGAACCCAGACCCTTTTAGCTGAAAGGCAGACACCCTATTACCACACCACATGGCTGCCTGAGAGGGAAGTCATATATTTTGCTTTTACACCTTTATTTAGTGCAGAGCACAGTGGATAGAGCAGGAAACCAGGAAAGAGTGGGGTAATGACATTCAGGAAGGGGGCCACAGGCTGGAATCAAACCCAGGCCGCCCCTTATATGGGTGTGCAACTTAACCATTTAGCTGGAAGTCTCCTAAGGATTTTTCATGTCACTATTTTGTTAAAGTAGTTGAAAAGTCAAGCTCAGACTAAACTGTGAGGACAAGTTGTGGATGGGTGCTATATGATCCATGGATATCAGCACCCAGACAAAATGGCCGCAAGTAAGCACACTACAACTCCCAGCAGCCACCACTACCTGGACAGCTGCAGGTGCTTAAGAGCCTTGATTGAGGCAGGACAAAGGAGCTGGAAATCAGACTGGGAGAGAGGAGCACACGGCTGGAAGAGGAGAAGGAACACTGAGAACTGAGCATAGGAAAGTGACTAAAAGGAACATTGTTTTTTTCATAACAGAGACTTTAAGTTGAATGGACTAATTTTTTGATTATTTTTAAAAAGAACTTTTTTCTCCTACGGGATGCTTTAAGTTACCTTTGAGACCTTGTTTGAACAATTACCTGAGTTACCTTTTTGTTTGGTGTGATTATACCTGTGGTTGAATAAACCCCTCCTTTTTGTTGAACCTGAACTGAGACTGTTTCGGATTGATTTTACACTTTCCCACCTCGTACCGCCCTAGAAACCTCTCATGATGTCACAACATATACATATATGTTGTGCGGTGTCCTTGAGTGCCAAGAAAGGCGCCTTTTAAATATTATTATTATTATTATTATTATTATTATTATTATTATTATTATTATTATTATTATATCAAAGCTGAAAATATGATTGAGATGAGGGATCAATCACATGAATCCACCAGGGTGCATAATATGACTTATGCACCCACTAAAGGGAAACGAATAACATACTCTATCTTTACTATTACAAATGATTTGAGAACTGTATGCATTAAGGTTCATTAGTATCCTCGGTCACGCTTTGTAAACAGCCAACAAGAAATGCATTAACCCACAAAAAACACTGAAACTAGATCATCAAAGTACTCTAAATATTGAACATGGAGCCAGGATAAAAGTAGGAAGTGCTGTTGATATAGAGTGCCCCATACACAGAGGCTGTAGTTCTTGTCACAGTGGTGACTGGTTTGACTCGCCGCCTTGCCCATTCGCTGCATGTCTTGCACTGCAAATAATTCGGCACTTGCCAAGATTTTAATTCTTAGATTGAGACATGTTAGACGAATTACCTTGTTTTTAGAGTTATTGACTTGTTTTTAATTTTTGTATGTATGGTTGAATCTTAAATTGATCATGAACATGTCTTTTTTCTCTGAATTAGTCTGGGAATCTTAGATTGTGTGAATGACTGCTAAAAAAAGCTACATCGGTTGTCTCATCTAAAGTCTCATCAAAATAAAACTTGTTTCAAGATTGAGTAACAACTTCAGGTTGCTTGATTTAAGAATAACACATAAGGCATCTATTCGAGACACAATTCAGCTTGTATCTTATTGATTGCTCATAGTTCTGCTGTGCAAAATGGTAATTTATTTGTTTTGGTTTGGCTCTGTTAGAGCCATATTTGTATCAATGTTGTGTCGGTGGACTGTTTCATTTCTTTACTGAAATCGTTGTCTTTCTTGTCCCCAGACCTTAATTTGCTCAAATTAAGTGGACAAAATAAATAAATGAGCTTTTCTTTGCTTATATTTAGTATATTTCACTTATAACTGTGCTGTAGGAAGTTTGTTTTCAAGTGGTTTGAGATAAAAAAAAATCATCATATTCTAATTATTTCAACCATTTGTAATACTTTTAAGAGCCTGCTTATTTCTAGATTTAACAATCTCATTTTAAGATTTCTTATCAAGTAAAATTAACTTGCTGCATGGACAGATAATTTCACTAGGTTTAAGAAATCTTCACCTTGAATTAAGTTTTTTCATCCTATATTTAAGCTACCCTTTTTGCAGTGTGCCCTTCTCTCCCCACATTTTCTCTTCAGCTGTCCTATCCAATAATGGTGAAGTGCTCATAAATATAACTTTAAAAAAAGGAGCAGGCTATCAGATCCAATGAGGTTAAATCATTGTTGAATTATTCAGAGTGTGTACACACCCAGCTGCAACAGGAGAGACCTTCTCACACAACAGCTTGCCCTCGTCCGGCTATCAGTTACTATGACCATTCATTATTAAGAAAGTCTTTTGGTCTTTAAAGGTCTGCTTAAACATCTCATTAAAGGATGTGTGAATGTAACATATTGTTTGTCTACAACAGCATGAAGTTAGCTCAGCTCACAGTAACATCATACAATAAAAAGATTCTGAAACACTCCAGGAAATAACTCAGACCATATTTCTCTTGGGTCCAATACCAGCACAGAAAGCTTTTAGATGATAATTTTCAGGGGCTACAGGAAATGTTTGTTCCCAAAAGGATGGCAACATAATAACTGAAGATCCCTTTCAGTATTTCTGAGGGAGATAAAGATGTAACTGAAAAATACGAAGACTCTTGAGTCTCTTTTAAAATAATGACAATATGAGTCTTTACTTACAGGACAACAAAGTCACCTCAGTGTATGTATTTGAGGCAGATATTGATCACAGGACCCTACACCACATACAAGAAACGTGTCCAGAGAGTGCTGAATGGTGTTTTCTTTTATCTTACCATGCCAGCAAAACATGTGGATCAACGTTTAGCATTCAGTGAGGCAACTTTAACTGGCTTTTGGAGGACAGACAAATGATCAAACTGCTGCCCTTCAATGCAATTTTTAGCTTTTACCCTAACAATGTACACACCTTTTAAAGCTGCGACCAGTTCACTCCATACCAAATAAGATGTAGAAAAACAAATCTTACCGACGTGAGTTTTTCCTCTCCAGAATGCCATCTTCTCCAGGGATCTCCTGAGGGTCCCCCTTAAAGTCATGTGAAGAAATAGAAAGTGAAATATTACTTATCAGCAGATTATTAGACTGCACTTTATTTACCTTAATATTCTGATTTTATGCTTCATTCTTCGACTCCTCCACAGGCCAGAGGTAAATGTTGCACTTTTTACTCCACTTCCTTTTTTTTGGATAGCTCTAGCTGATGTTCTTGTGAAAACCACCTTGATGACATGGATTGTTTTAACAAGGCTTTGAAAAGAGCTCCTTTAAATGCTGAGAAAAAAGTGAACATTTTAAGGAACTGTTAGGATGTGCAGAAAAGATGCAGCAAAAACTAAAATGTCTTGCACCAGTGAGACAACACAGCCCCCCCCCCCTCACCAGCACACTCTTATTTCAGGGCGTTTCAATCTGGTTGTGAATAAAACCTTACTACTTGTATTCTTTGTAATACATTTTGGGGCTATTTTAGTTTATTTTGTGTGGATTGTTACACCAAACTGGCTCTCGTTGGAAATAAAGATTATTTTGAAAGTTGAACCAGGGGCACCGTTGGCCTGGCAGATAAAGCATGCGTCCCCATATACAGAGGCTATAGTCCTCGTTGTAGTGGTCGCAGGTTCTACTCCCAGCCTTGACCATTTGGTGCATGTCTTCCTCCACTCTCTATTCCCTACATTTCTTGTCTCTCTTCAGCTGTCCAATCCAATAAAGGTGAAAATACCTATGCCTTTTTAGTTAACAGATGTATAACTCACATAATAGACATACTGTGTGATGAGCAGAGGAGCCACTTGCGTGTTTGGGCCCCTTGAAAAATATCACATTTGGCTCCACCACTTCACTATTGCAGAGGGTGTAAAAAATGTTTGGGCAGCTTAGAATCATATTAACTTTTCTCCCCTATATGGCACCACTGATAATGAGCACGTAACATGTGACGCATCTTATGATTTAAGATATCAAAATAAATCTGAGTGAATAAAATGAAACTATGATATAAATGTATTAGTCATAATAATACAATCTACTGTTTCAATTCAGAATCAGTTTTACTATTTTTAATAGTACTTTTACTTTTGACTTTCCTCATTTACCAGTGTGAAATGTTTAACACAGCAGTTTCTCCTGTAAGGGATTGTTTTCACGCTAAAAGATGTGAATACTTCCTCCACTATGGCATTTAAGTGAATTATGGCTGAACCTGTGTTATCTGAGGTAACCCACAGTGCAAACTGGTGTTTTGTTTCTTTTCTGTTCAGTCAAGCAACTTTAATGAACTGTTGGCGTAAGCAGCAGGTAAATCCCAAGTGAACTGAGCATCCTTAGCAAAGAGATCCCAGGTGAGCAATACAAAGCTGGGAGTGTAACCCCTTAACAAGCTGTGTGGTTCTAAATTTCCAGAGGAATAAAGTAAAAGAGAGGGTTTTTTTTTTTACCTTTCACAAGTCTGTCACTTCTGGCGCTTTCTTGAGTTGTCTCCATGTATCCTGTCATTCAGTGGCGACCATTGCTGTAATACTCAGGCACCACATTCTGCAGCTTCACAGTTGACACCATGAGCCCACTCCTGAATAAAAAAGATTGTGTGGTCTGCGAAAATGATGCAAAGTGATAATTGTACTGTTAAGAGAGGAATATGTAGAGGAAGAATAAGACTGGACTGTTAAACTCACTGATGATCACCCACCGAGAGCGACGACGTGGAGCTGAGGCTTCATCAGAGAGAAGAGGCAGTGTTGTGTGTGCTTGAGTGTGTGTGAGCTGCAATGAGCATCTCTCTCCCCCTCTCTCTCTCTCTCTCTCTCTCTCTCTCTCTCTCTCTCTCCCTCTCTCTCTATCTCCCTCCCTCCCTCTCTTGCTTGCTTGCACTCTGTCTTTGTGTGAAAAATCCTTTGGGAAAACTGACTCAAAACACTCATATAACAACAACAACAACAACAACAAAAAACTATAATGGGCAACTCTTGCAGTGTGAGAGCTGGCTCCATGTGATGCAGCTGCTGCCATTGCCAATACTACAGCTGCTGTTATCATGGCTGCAATTTCCCTGAACTTTGACAATAACTACAGAGGCAACTGAAACAACTGCCACAGAGTCTTTAGGCATCCACATCTCCAAAACTTTGCTGAATTTGCCTACCATGGAATGTCACATCTGGTAGTGTGTGCTGCAGCTACTAACCAATCTTAAATATGTCATGCGCTATGGGGCGCCGTTTGTAGAGTTGTGCACTCTGAAAATAACAGCAGCAGTTCTCCCCATTAAGTTCCAAAACGCCATAAAAATGGAGATTGAATTTTTAAAAGTCACTTTTTTTTAACCACATTTAGAGGAATATTTGTGATCTTCTTCACATTTAATTTTGTTGTGAAAAATATATGAAGTTAAATCACTGTTAAATCCAAATGCTAAATCTAAATGTTAAATCTTAATCTAAATGTTAAATCTAAATCTAAATGTTAAATATATATCTAAATATTAAATATAAATATACATTTAAATGTTAAATATAAATATTAAATATTAATTTACTAATTGATTTCATGTATTTAACATTTATATTTATATTTAACATTTATATTTAATATTTAGATATATACTCAATATTTATATTTGTATTTAACGTTTATATTTCTAATTAATATTTATATTTAACATTTATATTTAACATCTATATTAAGCATTTTGATTTAACAGTGATTTTAACTTAATATATTTTTCACAACAAAATTAAATGTGAAGAAGATCACAAATATTCCTCTAAATGTGATAAAAAAGTGACTTTTAAAAATGCATTCGATATTTTTATGACGTTTTGGAGCTAAATGTAGAGAAATGTTGGTGTATTTTTACTATACTTTAACTATTTTTTGTATTATTGCAATACTTATTCAGCTGCAAACTATGGTATTAATGGACACAACTTGGGAAACTTGGGGGTTCCCTTGTAGCACCTTAGAACTCAGGGCTGAGAGTTGCTACAAAAAACAAATGGTTACACTTCACCTGGTGAGCAAACTGGCTGCCGCTCATTTATGGGATTCTTTTGCAGTTTTTGTCACTTTAAAAGTAAAGCTGTATCCATTCAGATTTGAAGACTTTTGTTTTGCTGGACCCCTGCAATCACCTGGAGATGTCTGCATTTATGATGGTGAAAAGTGCAAATCCCATATCCCTCAATAAAACAGACTTGACTGCACTCATATTTATAACAGGCAACACTCCCATAGCTGTAAACTGAAAGCCCATCTTAGCAGTGCTGAATAGTTTTCTGACTTTACAGCTGCCTTGTCTTTTGTGTTGGACTACTGCTCTGCTATGAACTAGGTAACACAGTTAGCAAAGAAAAAAACTATCTCATCTTGTGTTTCTGCTGATGGCCACACAAACAATTTTATGTCGACCAGCTCTACCATTTGATTAGATCTGACCACCACATCATCCATTAAAGGAAAAAGTTGACCACAACCCACAGAACGATACATGTTTTGATGCAAACAGCAGAACTAGTGGTTCTTTAAAGTGTAAGACATAAAAAAGGTGCGCCCAGGGAGAGGCTGAGCCTTCCGGAAATAAAACCGCCTAACACTCACATTACAATGGGATTAAACAACACAAAAGGGCATGACTGTATTTGTTATAAACACAGCTGTTTATTCACTCAAAAAGTGGGGACTCTTAAATACATGTGTACAATGTTTGTGTTTCTTATGTAGAGTTTTTTTTAGCTTTTGAACTTTACAATAAGAGCTTGTTATCCAAAAAGCTCACAAACCTGATGCTTACACATTTGTGACACTGCTTTTGATAAGACACCCATAACTTTTTTTCTTGTGCATGACATAAAGAGATACAGCATGCTATTCAGTTGTTGAATAAGGGAACTACGTTTTCCGCATAGACTAGAATGAAGCTTACAGTATGTTTTGATACCTTCTGAATTTGCTTGAATCAGTCTGGGATCCTTTAAATTCAGTCTCCCTTCCTATTTTTTGCAGGAAGTGATGCATTCATGGGGAATTGGGAAATTGGAAAATTGGATACTCCTAATTGCAGATTACTGTCTCTGCCTGTTTCACCCATAGAATGTATACGGTCTCCGGCTTCATAACTAGCTAAGCCTGTAGACAACGGGAAGCAACAACAAGTTTAAGTACATTTCTGTAAACAAGCTTTACAGTTTATCCCAGGACGACGGGGCTACATGCTGCCAGACATGGCTTCAGTCTAGTGATGTGTCATTGGCGAACGATCCAGCTCTAAGAGCCGGCTCTTTGAAGTGAACGACAGGAACCGGCTTCTGATAGGGAGCCGATTTATTTTTATTTTTTTGTCTTTTCCTGTTAAAACTTCACGTGATTGGAAAGGTGAGAAAACAAATGACTGCAGGAAACGCAGTAAAATTTGGACGCATTTCAACAGCATAGACTTTAAAGGTGACATATCATGCAAAATTGACTTTTTAATGGTTCTTTACCTGAAATATGTTTCCCTGGCATGTCTACAAACCCCCCGAGAATGAAAAAAATCCATTCTGCCCCTGTTTTGATTTCTACACCTTTCTGTAAATGTGTGTGAAACGAGCCGTTTCAGACTTCCGTGTTTTTGTTACGTAACAACAATATCCGGTCTGTCACGGAGTCAGAGCTCGGAGCTTGTTCAGCCCATAGACTGTATAAAATAATACTGAATCCCTCCCCCGTTTTTCATTACCTGCACAAATGTGTGCTAACAAGGAGCTTAGGAGGGAGGCATGCTAGTTGTAGGCTGTCTTAATAAACACAAAGGTCGGTTTTACTCCCCACGTCTGCAGATTTGAAGATCTAGTGGAGGATTTTTATTTGTCATGGATAAGTGCTAGCTCTAATTAGCATAGCCACATAGCTACATGTTCATAGCTGTAGCTGTAGCTGTGTACCAAGACACACGTCGACATACTGACAAATAAAACAACAAGAAACACTAAATCTGTGACCAATCCTTCATAAAAGGTCCTGCTGCCTTTCTGGCAGAGGTCGGTTTTACTCCCCACGTCTGCAGATTTGAAGATCTAGTGGATGATTTTTATTTATCATGGATAAGTGCTAGCGCTAGTTAGCATAGCCACATAGCTACATGTTCGTAGCTGTGTACCAAGACACATGTCTACATACTGATAAATAAAACAACAAGAAACACTAAATCTATGACCAATCGTTCAGAAAGGTCCTGCTACAGGCGCCTCTCCGTCAGGATCAGATTCTGGATCAGATTCAGAGGGTTGAAGTAACGTGATCTCTGAGCAGCCGTATATATTCAGCCAACATGTAAACATTAGATCAACGTGCTGGAGAGCCGAGGCACATCCACTTCCGGAGGGGGCGTGGTCAGAGGGAAAACAGAGTGTTCTGAGGACTGCTGAAGAAGAGGGTTCTTCAGGCATGCCAAAATCTGATTTCAAAGTGTTTTTATGAGCTTAAACTTTAAAGACATGTTTTGGGGACCTCTTAGATCAATATATATTGATGAAAAAAGCGTGATATGTCACCTTTAAAGGCAGAGTGTAGACTGTGCAAGGTGAACATGTCATCAATCAGGGTCCACAAAAAACCTGCAAAGGCACATTAGAAGTGTCTGTGAAAGTTCTCAGTCATCCAGGTCATGGACATTAGAACTGTTTATCCATAGGCGTTTTTCGACTGCAGGAACTTTACCCCGGAACTAGGGACTTTACCCCTGAACTACGTGTGTTTCAACCGGAGGAACCAGGGTCTAAATTTAGTTCAGGGGTAGATAATCTCCCCCCTGAAAAGCCCCTGCTTGGGGGGTAGTACTTTTCAAAGGTCCTGGGACTTTCAGCTGAACGTAACGGTGTTTGTGGAGTATACACAGTTGTTGAAACTCAAAGGAAGTTCCTGGGAATGCATACTAGCTTAGTTTTTTTATTAAGATTTCAAAATATTATTTAATTTAAAACAAATTCTCTATACGTCACTGGCCTGATTTGCACAATCTACCGAAACACAGACAACAATGGGGGAACAGGAACCTTTTAGTTCCAGGGACAGTAGCTCTGGGGGCTAAAAGACCCCGGAACTCATGGTCAAAATGCACCTCATCAGTGCAATTGGAAGAATAAAGACAGTCAAGGGAACCTGCTGTTAATTAAGGTGTTTAAAAGTTTATAAATAATATACATACAATCAGAGATCGGACCTTTTTGTCTAATTGAGTGTTTTTGCACTTTATAATACATTTTTTAAGCACTCTTCTCCATGTTGAGTATATAAATAAAGCTTTATAAATAATAAACATTTGATATAATGGATGTTTTTTTACAGTAGTAACTCATTTTACATGTCGTTTTACATTATTTTAGGTAATACATTCATTTAAGGAAGAAAAAAATCTGAGGAGCCGAAAGAGTCGGTTCTTTGTGATGAGCTGAGCCAAAAGAACCGACTCTCTAGAAAGAGCCTGAAATCCCATCAGTACTTCAGTCAGTGCTGGGCGAACGGACAACCAAACACTGAGAGGTGGAATTGTTAACTTTTCCGCAGCCTATTAACATGATGTATCTCGATATCCCTCCGACGATGAATGAAATCAGCTTCTTTAAGACAGAAAACGAAAGTTCATGACCTAACATGTTACACTGTTATTGAAGAATCCTCGCTTTTGATTGGTCGAATGATGCAGGGGGCGTTATAAACGTCCCCTAAAGGAGAAGTAACTTCAAGTTCACATTAGGATACTGGTTACACAGGTACAGGAGGATACAGTGTCACTTCTCATGCACGACGGATTGAATCCTCTGCAGGGCGACAGAAGCAGTGCTGGTTTACGTAAGTATCTGTCAATCCGTCAATTTCTACATTTCACTTTGCAGTCGTTCTACCATGTTGACATATGGGACGTGATGCCTGTACAGATATGAGTTTTGGGGGGGTTGGTGAGTTAATGACGCAGTATAGGCACTACAGAAGCTCATACAGAATGATGATGTAAACAAAACCTACATAAAGAAAGCTGGCTGCCTCCTTTGTGTGTCTGTCTAGGTTAATGGTCTCTGGTTTCTGTGTTACAGGGGCTGTCTAAGCCAGGGTCTCCCAGACAAGGTAAAGCAGATCATCGTATTCTTAAAATTTTAGTCCACTATCTATCTCTGTCCAACCATTTTCAATTGGAGCCAGCAAATGGATTGCTGTGTGTGTTTAGTCTGGTTAATTTACCCCTTGATACAACTGAAATGTGTAGTACAGCCACAATCCCATTTATGATCTTACAGATCTCATGACTACATATCAACACCCTAAATATTTAACTAGATACAAAATAAAAAAAATGTTGTAACTTGTAATCCTAGAAGAGGGGTGCTCAGACTCTGATTCCTCACTTGGGTTATTTACAGTACTCATATTCACAGAGACGTTACTTCCTGATAGTCAAAATGTTCATGAAACAAATCAGTGAGCGTTGCAGTTTTCAGAGTTTGAGTTAATCTGAGTCATTGTGAACTAAAACTCCTACTTGTCAGTACAGGAACAGAATGGCGACACTGCGACGTCTAAGGCAATGCCACCCAGCAGGCATTGTTATCTCTCATCTTCACACAAGCAGCCGGGCCTCTGCCAAACAGCATTACAAAATGCTCGTGCTGGGAGGAGGAAGTGGAGGAATTGCGATGAGTGCACGCATGAAGAGGATTATGGGGGCCGAGACTGTGGCTGTTGTGGAGCCCAGTGAGGCAAGAATCCAATATATTATGATTGTTATTTTTCATACCTATTTTAGACAAAGGCCAATTAAAATAAACAACAAAATAAAAATCTAATTGTGTCTCTTATCCATTCAGCTATGTTTTTTGTGCTTCAGTCCCTCAGAGACTTATTCCACAGTCAAGTAAACCTATTCACTTTTCTGTCTTTACAGACTCACTACTATCAGCCAATATGGACCCTGGTTGGTGCTGGTGCCAAAACTGTAGCTTCATCAGGCCGTTCCACTGCGAGTGTTATGCCATCAGGGGTGAAGTGGGTGAAATCTAAAGTTCAGGAGATAAACCCGGACACAAACACTGTCCGAACAGATGATGGGAATGAGGTATGTCTGCTTTATGAATGTTTTTTTCTACAAGTTTGAAAATCAAAATGATTGCTGATCATGTGTCATCTGCTGGTTTAGATAGACTGGTGTTTTGTTAACAGCCAGATTATTTTAAACAATATTATAGACTGATCTTAAAACCCTAACAAGTCTTTATTTCATATAACAGATCTCCTATGAGTATTTGATTGTGGCTCTTGGTTTACAACTCCATTATGAGAAGGTACTGCTTTATTTACTCAACTCTAATCTTTTCCATCATATATGAAGTCACATCTGTAGAACTGTAATCTTTTTTTATATGCAGATCAAAGGACTACCAGAAGGATTTGACCATCCAAACATTGGGTCAAACTACTCGGTCAAAACTGTGGACAAAACATGGCAAGCCCTGCAGAACTTCAAAGAGGGCAATGCTGTGTTCACTTTTCCAAACACTCCTGTGAAATGTGCTGGAGCTCCACAGAAGATCATGTACTTATCAGATGCTTATCTCAGAAAGGTACTTAAATTTCAGATACAACAAGCATGCTGTACATGTAATGTCTGTCAAGTGTGCTTTTAAAACTATAACTTAAGATATTGCTGTGTTTCTACCCAAGTCAGGAAAAAGGGCAAAGGCCAACATAATATACAACACGTCACTACCTGTGCTCTTTGGGGTGAAGAAATATGCTGATGCATTGTGGGAGATTGTGAAACAACGTGACCTTCAAATAAACCTGAGGACCAACCTGATTGAAGTACGGGCAGACAAGCAAGAAGCTGTGTTTGAAAATCTGGACAAACCAGGCGAAACCACAGTGATTAAGGTAACTACAGCTCAACAGTGTCTTTTAAAAAGAAGTTTAATAGTATCAAATGCCTGTGCCATGTACAACATGTGTATTGACATGTTTCTAAAAAAATGTTTTTCGGGGCACCAGTTAAGATCAACAGTGACAGCCTGGAACAGTGACAGCCTGGATCCCTGGATCCCCTTAGTCCTTGACACAGTGGCCCTGGGTTTTCTCTTTGGTCTTGTCTTGTCTTGTTCCCAATATTTTTAATTTCTCTTTAGCTTCCCTATCAACGAAACATTCAATGATGGCCCAAAAGTTATTCCTATAACAGCTTGTATGGAATTAGCACTTACTACAATTTACTTTTTTCCTCCTAAATCAGGTAAGGAGACTGTAGTGAGTAATTGATTAATTCTGCTTTTTCTTTCCTTTTAGTATGAGATGCTTCATGTCACACCACCAATGGGACCCAATTCAGTGATTAAAGACAGTCCACTGGCTGATAGTGCTGGCTGGGTGGATGTAGACCGAGAGAACCTCCAACATAAAAGGTATCCAAATGTGTTTGGGATCGGAGACTGTACCAGCCTGCCCACATCTAAAACCGCTGCAGCTGTCGGTAAGTGAACATTGAGTCATCAGTTGGAACATTGCACCAATGCAATACTGGAAAGTACACTGTTGCTGCACATAGTTCATAAAGTTTTATCACTGGATAAGTGCTTACTCTTTTTGGGCATTTCAAAATATCCGTCAGTTTATAATAGACTATAAAATCATACACCAGACGCCATATCAGGCATTGAGGGACACACCTTTGTCATCTGTGGATTGAGTGATGGCAGGTTCATCCTAACTCGGCAAATCGATTATGACACCAGGTTATAAACTAGCACTTATCACTTCTTACACTGCCAGCTCACTGCAGTAAAGATTCATTTTGATCATCATGTATACCCTGTGTTTTCATGTTTTCCACTCAGAGAGCAAAGTTCTGATGCAACTATATGATCTGATCTCAAATTGAGATTCAACACTTTTTTCATGTGTAGAAGAACTCACATTTTTTCTTTTGGATCTATGAGAGTTTTAGCTTTGTACAAATACATCTAAAGGGTAGCTTTTTTTCTACAGTCTGACTTCCTGTACAGAAATGACAAATGAGCAATTTAGGAATTTGGGGTTGGAGCGCACTCTGCTGGACAAACTGTATGATTACATCATTTCTAAATCACTTCAAGCTTTATGTCCTCATCATATGTTTTGTGAAAAGTTTTCATACTAGTGCCTATCTAAAACAACAAGGCCTGAGTGCTGATTTTAATATATCTGTAAAAGACCAATATCAGTCTAATATTTGCCAAATGATATATCTGTCTGGCACAAGCAAAGACCTTTCATTCTCATTTGTAGGACCAGAGATAAAAGTGCGTTCAGAATCCTTAATACTACTACTGAATGCACAGAAAAAGTGACAAAATTCAGATACCATTCATAAGCCTCTTTCACATATGCTCTGACCTCTGAATTTGTCCAAAGTTGCTTGCTCACACATGTCCCTCACAGGGCGCAGTCTTCCGTGTTGGAGGGGGATGTTTGACTGGTGCAGGATGAGTCCAAGGAGGCAGGACATCAATTTAAAAGTACGCTGCAGATCACTTTAAAAGTACACTGCAGAAGCTACAATTAGGGATGCACCGATCCGATCCTGGTATCAGATATCGGCCAGATCAGACTCAAAAAGCTAGATCGGATATCGGTGACAAGGGGCCAATATATAGTGCCGATCCATATGGCAGATCTATTCATCTCAGTTCTATGCGTTTCTGTGTTTACAACAGCCATGTGCGTCTCCTACGTCATCAGCGCCGGCTGGTCTGTGCATTTTTGCCTGGTGGAGCATGATGGAGGATAACTACAGAGGCTCTGCAGTTTAGGTGCATGTCACGCTTCTTTTGCTAACAACTCCGCCGGAAACTTGCAACATGTGCAGCGGTAATGTTTCGACGGATCGGCTAGTATTGGTATCGGCAGACACCAAAGCCCAGGTATCGATATCGGTACTTAAAAAGTAGGATCAGTACATCCTTAGCTACAATGTAATGTTTAAACCATGATGGCAGACAAAGCAACAGAGACCTACACTATGATGACAGTTTTAGTGTTTTTAACACCGCTTCGGGTAGACAAAGGGATGTGCAGATCATCATTGCTGTCCTTGTTTTGAAAATGATTTTCCTTCTTTAACCTGAGATGTTTTTGTAAGGGGTTGCTCTTCAGGGTTCGAAGTGGTAGCATGATATAAAGGTCATTACTCTGCGCACTGACTTGTGATGAATTTTTCTTGCTGTGTTCTCACCATAGACTGTATAAAATAGGTTCTCACATTGGCTCACCCCGACTTCTTGAAGAAATTATACTAGGGAGCTGTCATTGAAAAGAATGGATTAAGTCTGGGTGGATGTTTTACCACTTTCTTCATAGTTGCACTAAAATCTTCCCAAAATGTTCGGGATGAGCTGCATATGTGAACGCAAAGTGTAGGTTTTCAGGGTGCATGTGTATTTGGGTTCTCTCATGAATCCTACCCAGAAAATTCCAAGAGGTATTCAGTAATTTTTGCTTACAGGTTTAGTAAACTCACTTTTTGAGCGTGCGATTGGTAGTCCAAAACAAGACAATAACCAAAACGAATTACTACTGTCTTTTTTTTTTAGTTTTATTACAAAGCTGTAAGGAATACTCATAATTATCTTTAATACTAACTGCTCAAACAGACTACTGTCACAGTATGCATACAGTGCATGGGTTAAAGGACAGTGTCAAGTGTGGATATGGAACACAAAATCCATCCATCCATCCATTATTTTGACCGCTTATCCCGTTAGGGGTCACGGGGGGCTGGAGCCTATCCCAGCTGGCTTCAGGCGGAAGGCAGGGTACACACTGGACAGGTCGCCAACCTATAACAGGGCTCTCTGTCAGAGAGACAGACAACCATTCACACACACACTCACACCTACGGGCAATTTAGAGTGATCAATCAACCTGATGAGCATATTTTTGGACTGTGGGAGGAAGCCGGAGTACCCGGAGAGAACCCACGCATGCACAGAGAGAACATGCAAACTCCACACAGAAAGGCACCTGCCTGTGAGGCAACAGCGCTACCCACTGCACCACCGTGTAGCCCTGAACACAAAATCATTGTTCCTAATTTACAATTAAAAATGTAAAAGACTAACCATTTGTTTTCATCCTCAGCTGCACAGTCTGCTATCCTGCACAGAACCATCAGCAGAGTATTAAGAAATGAGAAGCCAGATAAGAAAGTAAGATTTAAGTCAATATGCGGAATGTTACAACTGCTCTGTTGCAAGCACATAATCATTATTTTTCTTCTTTATAGTATGATGGCTACACCTCGTGCCCTTTGGTTACAAGCTATAACACAGTGATGCTGGCAGAGTTTGACTATGATGGACAACCACTGGAAACATTCCCCATCAACCAAGCAAAAGAAAGTCGGACCATGTACCACATGAAGGCTGATGTGATGCCTCACCTCTACTGGCATGGCCTTCTCAGGTATGTAGATAATTCATGAACAACATGATTAACTTAATGACAGACATGGTACCACATCTTTAATTTATGTTCTTAATTAATTTATTTATTTTGAAGGGGCCTGTGGGGGGGACCAGGACCATACAGGAAACTCCTTCATCTTGGAATGAAATAAAACTGCATGAGCAGTAATCAAGTTTATTGTTACATTAAAGGACAGATGTAGCGCATTAAAACCAATATTCATTAAAAGGGTGGACACATAAAGGGACTGGTAATATATTAAAATTTATAACCTTCATGACATATCATAACTGGTTTGACCATGTATCTGTTTAAATATATGCAGTGAAACCTGCTGCAGATGGTGGATTGACGAGACCTTAAAAGAAAAAGACTCCTATAATGACAGAGCTGCTCTAACTGCACAAACACAGAATAAACACTCCATCCTGCAGTTCTGTGTCTTCTTACCACTGCTCTGCACTGCTTGGCCTTTTGGCAGTTTTTTTGCAGCGCATTGAATGTTAACAGAACCACAACATCAGACTGAGAGTGAGAGAAGAAGAAAGGAGCTTTTTGTGTCCCAACTATGGGACTGTTTCTCAATCTATTTTGGATACTTCAGGTACCAGAAGCAGGCCTGTAACCTCCAAGAGTTGATAAGGAACAGTGGGTCATTTAAGAATAAGATGGTGCTACCCATTGAAAGCTTTTAAGGTGAGATGATAGATCAATGCACTTTAATAAGCCAGTAGGTTGGGTAGGTAGAGTATATCATGTACACATGTATGTATACTGATAGATTGACTTTATGTCTGCAGTCTTGTATCATCTTAGCAACTAAATATACTTGATGTCTGTTTCAGATTTCAATGCATAGGCAACCAAGTGTCTTTAAAGTTTCATGATATTGTAACTACTTGCGCTCCCAAACTTGTTCAGGTTTATGTGTTTAAGAAAGCTTAGCCATTAAACTACAAAGTGCTTTTCATATTTAGTGATATAGAAATCTAGATTTGTATAAAGTGATTGTTTTTTTTGTGTGTCAGTGCTGATTTAATCTGATTCATTATGCTTTAATGATTAAAACCACAAATGTAAACAAATCTAATGTAATAATGCCATTAAAGTGAATCGTTGATGAAAAACCATGATTGTAGGCCTGAATTCTTTGATATATGTTATTTTTGTTTTTAACATCCATACTGAAATACTGAATGGGTGCATCTCAAAGCATCTCAAAACTGCAGGCTCCTCGTTCCTCGGCCGTACTGGAGGTATTTACTGACACGCCATTTTAACTTGCGTCCCAAAGCTCTAAACGCTGCTGGAGGAGCGAGGAGTGAGGAGACTGATCGAAGGAGGGATAATCGAAGAAACACGAGAGCAGACATTGTGGAAGTCTTTTCTCTGACAGACACGAAGAATCTTGGGGAAGAAGTGCATTTGGTTGTGACCAAGCAGGGCCCCAGATAACAGCTGCAAGAAACTGTATATTTTTCCTTTACTCCCGAGATGTGGTTCAGAGTGTTAACTTAAACTTGTGCCATTTTTCTGCAGATAAAGATATTGCTTCCAAAAGTTTTAATATAGACATTGATGAACAATATATTTTCTCTGTGATGATGTGATCAGACCTCGTCCAATACCCCATCCAGCGACACTAACACATTGATTAGTTCTGAGTCACAACCAGATGGTTGTGCAACAGCTATTCCCTACCAGTTGAGGTCCTCCAACCCACAAACTGGTAACAAAAATACTTCAGTGTGAATGTGAGAAAAAGAGACTGAGGGTGAAAAAGTTTTGAAATGAAAATGTGTTTGTTTTCTTTCTGTCAAGACTGCAGCTACCCGGGAAGCAGTGGTCTTCCTGTCATCACGAGCGTAAGATCACTGTCAGCTCATCCCAAGAGGTATGATGTGTAAGGGGCTTTGTGATCTGATATTCATTTTACTGCCTATATGAAGCTTGCTATATGTGCTTACTGTGCACTGCAGGGCTAAAAGAACACTTCCTCAACAAACAACATCCAAAAGACAGAGAGTTCAATACAGCAGTCGGCGTGTCTCTAAAGCATCCACATCAGAGGATGTTGGTCCACAAACCCCCCCTTCTGTTACTCAGAGAATGATGATGATGATGTCAGCACAACTCAGGGGGACCAGGCAGGGCAGAGCACATTGAATTTGAGAAATAAAGACCAGAGTAAAGATGTGGATGTCTATGCCGGCTGCACTGAGACACATCATCAAGACACTGAAAAAGGTGCTGAACCTTCTTGGGCAGATACCTGTGATAGAGATCACAATCGGCGAAGAAACCAAACAGAAATGCACTGAGCTGATTGATGTACTGAATGCTATTCAGCCCCAGCATAGTACTGCCAAAAGTGAAGGGAGGGCTTGATCCATTAAAGATGGAAAGGGATTAACTGCACGCATAGGTTAGTATGTAAACTGAAAATCTCGTAAAAAAGATCAAAGCACAGTTTTTCAATATTTTTTTACTTTTCCCGTCTGTTGTTGAAACCTAGTCTTCTCAGACATTTAAAAAAGTTATTAAAATTTTAATTGTTGGGACTATTTTCTGCTGCAGTTTTATTGTAAAGTGAGTATTTATGGCAGCAACAAGGTGTATGTGATATCATCTGTACTTACATCACCCCTGTTCATAGTAATGGAAGCACATGTAGCCCAGTGCTACAGCAGTATGCCTCATTATGCCTTTTTTTCCCATAATGAAGATCCAGGGCATACAGAATTATAATCTGAGATCTACAGGGTTAAACTAATTGATGTTCAACAGACTCTGTCAAAGGAAATATGTATTACCAACAGTATTATGTGTAACAAAGTAAAATTTCATCCAGGTTTGAGTTTTATAAAATCCCTTTCATGCTGTATGAATTATTGCTCTCCATGTCATTTAAGATCTCAGTAACATAACAAGGTAAACCTAATTTTCTTTCTGTGTTTTCTCTCCTCCCCTCAGTTTCATTTAGCCTCAGCACATCGAGTGCCCTCTGGTCTCCTTTGTGCCGGCACTGGACCTGGTTTGAGCAAATTTTGATGGTAATGTTGAGATGCTAGAACGTGTGCCCTGAGAAAAGTCATGGTTATTCTCAGATGTCTTTAAATTGTTTCTTCTTTCTGTTCTCTTTTTGTATGTTTTGTATGGATCCTTCCAAATCAGATTTCATATTTCTGTCTCTGTGATTAAAACCTTGGTGGTATGTTATCATTGCTATTCCTATGCACCTTTAATAGGACAAACGGTTTGTAAGATACAGTTGACAGCTTGCTTACTGTATGTTTCTGAGTGATACAAAATAAAACTTGGCTAAAACAATTTACAAGAACCCATCTCTAAGTTCAGGTGTCCTTGTTCTTGCTTGTGTAATGTTTAATAGGCAACCTATTAGGTCTTGAGGATGGATTTTGCATAAAAATCGCACACATCGATTAGTGGTAGTTCTGAGATTACATTTAATTCACCACTTTTTAGAAGTAGTTAAATCCGCCTGGTCGTGTAATCAGAGGTGGGTAGAGTAAACCGAAACAGTACTCAAGTAAAAGTACTGTTACTTTACAATGATGTTACTCAAGTAGAAGTAAGTGTTCTCATAGAAATAAGTACTTGAGTAAGAGTAAATAAGTACCTATAAAAAAAACTACTCAAGTAGTGAGTAACTTGTGAGTAGTATCATATATAAAATTGTACTGTATTGGAAACGCTAATAACAATGTGAAGAGCACACTGCCTTTAATTAAGTGACATAAATAGGAAAATGCCAAAATGAATGCTGTTAGGCGTGGTTTACTTTCAAACATTAAAGAAAGAGGAGCTGCACTGTGCACAAACTAATGTACTCACTTCCATTTTTTAAAATGGGCTGAAACTTCAAACTGTGTCTGAGATGTCATCAGAACTCCAGAACATCAATACTCCAACATTACAATAAAAAATATATCTATGCCTTCCAAACTTTCTTTTTTAACCTTTAACTTATTTTCAGTACATTCTTACTTAAAAACATAACTTGAAAGTGCTAAAACAACTTGGAAGTGTTTAAAAAGGCCATGAACTCAGTCCTGAAGAATCTCTCTGAGGTGACAGTTGAGCTTCAGAAGCAGCTGTTTTTATTAGCCTACTACCTTCCTCTTATAAGTTAGTTTAGATTACTTTCCAACATTTCTAACATTCTATTAAGATGTAATATTAACCAGTACAATCCTTAGCTTACCTAACTGATAAGTAACTACAACATGTTTTTAAGATTGAATATTAACCAGTACTATCCTTAGCTTACCTAACTGATAACTAACTAACATGTTTTTAAGATTTAATTTTAACCAGTATGATATAAATATATAATAGTAATATTATACACTATTTTATACAGTCTATGCGCTGTACACCTAACAGCCAGGAATGGTTGCTTGTAATTGGTCAAAATGATGTAGGAGGCGGGACTTAAATAGGTTCAGCCCTTTATTTACAGTCTATGGTTCTGCCCGTCCCTCGATAGTGACGACTGAAAGTTCAAGTTGGGTTAAACTGTGCGTCCAAAGTTTGCACAAGCTGTGCCAGGTGCTTCTGCCGACCCATCGAGAGAAAGCAGCTCGGTGTGTGTTTTCAAGTTCTGGTCGAAACTGACAGAATAGCTGCAGCGCTGGTGGTAAGTGCATTATGAGCCTGTCCTTTTGGGCGATTAAGAAACTGCGACTAAATAACATGTTTACAGTTCCACCCTGTCGACTGTGCAGGAATGATTGACATTGAGGCTCATTAAACAGCATGCAGTGAAATGGCTACACAGGCCAAGATTGTAACAAAATAGCTAAATGTGACATACTTATTTATATCATTATGCGTTAATTATATGTTTTTAAGTCAAACTGGGCTGCAGTATGAAAAGTAGAACCCCAATTCCAAAATAGTTAAGACGTTTTAAATGTTAATATAAACAGAATATGATGGTTTGCAAATCATTTAAAGCAGTGGTGTCCAAACTTTTTTTAAAGAGGGCCACAGATGATGTCAGAATACCTCAGGGCCAGTGGCTCCTACTGAGACTTAGCAATCATAAAAGTTATATATGAAATAAATATTTAATAACAATTATTTTAAATGTTTTCTCAAACAGTAACTAAGAAATCCTCAGTTCTCCACAAGCTATGTAAACATTAACATTATCTTCTTTTGGAGGAAAATGTTTTTCATTAGCGTCGGGCAATGTGGGAAAAAATGTTGAATCATTATATTCCTATGGCAGGATCACGATCTGGATTTCATCACACTTCTTTTCATGTTGTTTTTAAGACTTTTCTGACCAGCAGACAACATTTTAAGAACAAAATAATTATTTTCCAAAGTTCTGAACAATTTTTATGCACCAATTTTTTCCCTTTTCTGTACAATTTAATCATTTTGATATTGTCTTGTGTCCTCTTTTGTGTCTTCTGAACTTTTAGTGTTCATCAAGAACATTTTCACATCATGATGAAAACATTAATTTGAAAACCTGTCAACTTTAAGAATTATTGTCTTTCTTCTTTATTGCCGTCTTGCAGAATTCCCAGTGCTTTGGCTTTATAAAAGCAGTCCATATGAAGCTTTTTGAGACGTTTCTGGATTGACTTTAGTTTTGGTTGTGCGTTTGAAAGAAACTGCAAATGTACAGATGATTCAGAAGGTGATTAATTTCTGTTCTATAAATAACACAATTTAAGATGGAAGCTTTGGGCCATAAATAAATGGACCTTGGGCCGCGATTGGCCCCCGGGCCGTACTTTGGACATGCCTGATTTAAAGCCTATATTTAATTGAAAATATGGAAAAGATGACATATCAAATTTTGAAACAAATGTAGTATTTTTATTATTGATACATAGGCCTATATTTTATCAAATGTGCTTTTATTTCTTAACTCATCACTGACTTTTTAATTTCTGCATGGTTTTTATTATTGTTTTTTACTTAACTCATTTTAGCTCTCCTTACCTTTGTCATGTGCTCTGTAAAGCACTTTCTAAACATGTTTTTAAAAGGTGCTATATAAATACAATGTATTATTATTATTATTATTATTATTATTATTATTATTATATGCTCATTTTTGATGTCAGCAACACGTTTCGAAAAAGTAGAGACAGGGTCATGTTTAGCATTGTGTTGCATCAACTCTTCTTTTAACAAAACTGTCTGGAGTTGAAAAGTTAAATTTACCATCTTTGCCTGATATACCTGCTCAACTGTTCGGGTTCTCCTTTGTCATATTCTAAGTTTCATGATGCGCCAAATGTTTTCAATTGGTGATAAGTCTAGCACCGGACTCTTCTACTACGGAGCCATGCTGTTGCAGGAAGTGCAGAATGTGGTTTGGCCAAGCGGCAACCTCCGGTCTAAAAATATGAGTCCAATGCGAAAGTGTTAAAAGCTGCAGTTCATCGAGGATCTGCTTGAGGCTGGCTCCGGAAGTACTGGAAGTCACATACACATGAATGGGAAAAAGACGATCTTTACAGCAGAAATAAACATGTTTACAGCCTGGTACAAAAGACGAGTGTAGTCTGAATAGCTCATTTCTCGATGTGCTCTCACTGTGAGGGGGGTAAATTATTTTTCTAAAGCGGCAATTTCGAAGATATTGAGATTACTAGTCTTCCAATGAGAGGCACAGCTGCCTGCGGGAACACTGCAGCTGTTGGCTAGGAGGCTCAAACTCCGCCTCTTTACGTCACACTGGCTCGACACTAGCAATATGGCTCCCACCGACGATTGGTCACAAACAGCTCTTCAGAAACAGATGGGTGAAGTCACGGATACTACGTCCATATTTTATGCAGTCTTTGGGTTTGGCATATTGGCATATTTTTTTGCTGGAATATGCAAGTTTGTAAGCTACCCATGCCATAGGCCCTTATGCATCCTCATATCATCAGGGATTCTGGCTTTTTAACTGTGAACCTGTGAGAACAAGCCAGGTGGTCCCTCTCCTTTTTAGAGCAGAAGGCGAAGCATCCACCACTTTTCTCAAAGACTGTAAAATTTTGATTTGTCAGACCACATGACAGTTTTCCACTTCACCACAGTCTATCCTAAATGTATAACAAAAAAAATACAGTTTTACCTGCTTCAGTGAATGCAGGGATTACCTGTGTTGTTCACATACAATGTTCTCTTGAAGTGATTTTGAGCCCATGCAGTGATTTCTACAGAGTCGTGGCTGTTTTTAATGTAGAAGATCACTTCCATACAGAATTGGTTTTTGGCCTACATGAGCATGTATTTTTCATACATAGTAACATTTTAACATTTGATATTTTGTCTTTGTGCTGTTTTCAATTAGATTTAGGATTGAAATGATTTGCAAACCATCAAAATCTGTTTTTCTTAGATTTATTGTTGTGAATTTGTTGTAAATATTAAATAGTTTTTTTTTGTAAGTTGATCTGGTATTATTCGGTTAGTCTGTTGTTACAGTAGCTATGTGTTGTGGCGCCATAATCAGATAAATTATTTTCTTTCTCTTAATAGTTGACTTTAGAGCCTTAATATTTGACCAGATGAAAATAATACAGCTTCTGATACCTGCTCAGAGAAGTTATTTGACTCTTGGCCTCACTATTATTTACAGTGCTCACACTTACAAAATAGTTAATCCTGGTTCTCAGAATGTGAATAAAGAGCATCAATTTTATTATATTTTATTGTATTTTATATTTAAATTTTAGATATCTAAAAGCTGGAAGAGAGAAACAGCATCTCGTTTTTCCTGTATGTCTCGTATATACAGTGAAAATTGACAATAAAAACCTTGAATCTTGAATCAATAAGTGGATGTGTTTTATTAACAGACAGTATTGCTGGTTTGTCTTTTATGTAAAACTATTTGTTATTACACTTCAGACGCAGAATGGCTGCACTGCGACATCTAAGGCAATGCCACTCTGCGGGCATTTCCATTTCTCATCTTCACACAAGCAGCCGGGCCTCTGCCAAACAACATTACAAAATGCTTGTGCTGGGAGGAGGAAGTGGAGGCATTACAATGAGTGCACGCATGAAGAGGATGATGGGGGCCGAGAATGTGGCTGTTGTGGAGCCCAGTGAGGCAAGAATCCACTCTGGTTGTTATTTGTTGCTGTATTTTGTTCCAAAGAATTAAAAAAAATCATCAATTAAGCTGTGATTATTGTGTTTTTACCATTAAGTGAAGCTGCATTATTTCAACTATCCTCTTTTTCATAGACTCACTACTATCAGCCAATATGGACCCTGGTTGGTGCTGGTGCCAAAACTGTCGCATCATCAGGCCGTTCCACTGCGAGTGTTATGCCATCAGGAGTGAAGTGGGTGAAATCTAAAGTTCAGGAGATAAACCCGGACACAAACACTGTCCGAACAGATGATGGGAATGAGGTATGTCTGCCTTATGAATTTTTTTTTCTACAAGTTTGAAAATCTAAATGATTGCTGATCATGTGTCATCTGCTGGTTTAGAATAGAGTGTTGTTTTGTTCACAGACAGATTATTTAAACAATATTATAGACTGATCTTAAAGCCCTAACAAGTCTTTATTTCATATTACAGATCTCCTATGAGTATTTGATTGTGGCTCTTGGTTTACAACTCCATTATGAGAAGGTACTGCTTTATTTACTCAACTCTACTTTTATCCACTAACAATTAATTCAGTGCATCCTTCAAAATGTAACACTGTTGTTGAATACAGGTCAAAGGACTGGCAGAAGGACTGGACCATCCAAAGATTGGGTCAAATTACTCAGTCAAAACTGTGGAGAAAACATGGAAAGCTTTGCAGAACTTCAAAGAGGGCAATGCTGTGTTCACTTTTCCTAACACTCCTGTGAAATGTCCTGGAGCTCCACAGAAGATCATGTACTTATCAGATGCTTATTTTAGAAAGGTACTAACATTTGAAAAAGTATGAATATAGTCAATTGTTAACAGTTCGATTACAATATTTCTGTGTTTCTACCCAAGTCAGGAAAAAGGGCAAAGGCCAACTTAATATACAACACATCACTACCTGTGATCTTTGGGGTGAAGAAATATGCTGATGCATTGTGGGAGATTGTGAAACAACGTGACCTTCAAGTAAACGTGAGGACCAACCTGATTGAAGTACGGGCAGACAAGCAAGAAGCTGTGTTTGAAAATCTGGACAAACCAGGCGAAACCACAGTGATTGCGGTAACTACAGCTCAGCAGTGTCTTTTACAAGGAAGCGTAGTATCTACCGCATATGTCATGAATGAGGGTGTTCTTAAAAATGATGCCCTCTTGTGTTTATACCTGTATCTTTAAAACATCAAACACAATATACATTTATTCATCCTTTGTTCCCATTGAATGTCAGATTGGGACCAAAGACCAGTGAATGACTCATCAACTTTTCTTTTTTTCTATTTAGTATGAAATGCTTCATGTAGTGCCACCAATGGGACCCAATTCAGCGATTAAAGGCAGTCCACTGGCTGATGAAGCTGGCTGGTTGGATGTTGATAAAGAAAACCTTCAACACAAGAGGTACCAAAATGTGTTTGGGATTGGAGACTGTACCAACCTGCCCACAGCCAGAACAGCTGCTGCTGTCGGTAAGTGAACATGGTGTCATTAGTTGAAACATTGCTATAATGCAACACTATGAATCATCCTGTTGTTTTAAACAGGAAACACAGTTTTGTAACTTGTGTTGGAATTCAAAAGTTTTTCTTATCTAAATGTTTTGTGCAATAACCAATTTCCCACAGGGTTAAAAACATACACCATACTCTGTAAAGCTTAATGCTTTTGTCATATCCAGTGCAATGTAAGAGTAGGTCTTAAGCCTTTGTTTAGAAGATTAATTATTTCGTAGCATATGGCAGGTCAGTACTTTGGACTTTATGAACACACAGTGAAAAGGTTAACCCTTTGTTCCCAGAGTATTTTCTGCATTTGTGCAATTTCCTGTCTGTGAACTCTTGGTTAATTGGTCAGAAATCGCTTGAAACTTGGCATTATTGATCATGAGTGGTTCTTATCACTGCCTGAACAAACAACACTATGCCTAATCATACCAATCCAGTATAAAGTCAGTGTAATTATGCAAATACTTACCGAATGATTTTCATGTAAATACAGGATTCCAGTGTTGATAACATTTAAAATGTCTACATTTAAATACCAAACTTTAAAAACTGAGCCATACAAACTAAAGTATTATTGAGCACAAGACAGGTCAACACTTGAAAACCTAGAAATAACAATTAGAATCAAGTTTTTATTTAAAGTGATTTTAAAAAGCTACAGGGTGCAACTTTGATCTGCTTAGGGAGTTTAATTCCAAGGTCCAGGCGCTTGGACTGCAATGGCTGTATCACCTTGGTGTAAGGTAAGACTCTGGAAAATCAAGGAAGGGCACTTCCTATCATCTAGTGGGAGGGGATATAGGGCAAAAGTAGAACTGATAAATAATGAGGTGCAAGGCTGCCTCTCTCAGGACTTTGAAAGTTATAACTAACATTTGGAAATCAGTTCTTAAAGAAACAGTTTGCATGCAGAGAGAAGCCAGAACTAGTAAATTGCGATTGTTTCCGATCCTGAACAAGCATCCAGGCAGCTGAATCTTTGACAAGTTGGTGGTGGAAGTGGGATATTATGCTGATGCAGGAGATAATTGTTGTGCTCTAAATGACTAGTTGTGAAAACACAACATTTTCCACAGATTTCTTTTCATTTGTAGAGAAATTTGTTTTTCCTCGAAATGCACCAGAGATGATTAAAGCATAGATGTCATGAAGGAAGATTAGCTGGTTGGCAGTATTCTGAAAAATGTTTGCAAAGTTGAAGCTACACTGCAAGTGTCAGAGTATGGGCAGCTCAAAATGTTTACTTAAAATGTGGTTGCATTGATAAGTCAAGAAGAAGCAAGTAACTGGAACAAAGGATGGGGCATAGCACTGGGCCTTGGAGGACCCCACAGTGAACACCTATAACAGCTGACCTAGTATTATTATACAAACAATAACTGGACTTTCTTTAAAAAGGCTTAAACCATTTCAGAGCTGTGTTACTAATACCAAGCAAAGTGTCATGGTGGTATTTATCACTGCAGGGAAATCTGAATAGGTTTGGTGGTGAAATGGTTCTGTCATGTTATTTTTATATGCTACATGTTACTTGTGCAAATGTTTTTCTTGGTACACGGCTGCCCCACTAAATTTTTAAAAACGACTTGAAAAGCTCACCGTTTGTTTTCTCATCTTCAGCTGCACAGTCTGCTGTCCTGAACAGAACCATCAGCCAAATACTGAAAAATGAAAAGCCAGATAAGAAAGTAGGTGTGGAATTACCATCAAGAATACGAGGAATGTTATATTTGCTTTGTTGGAATGATATGCAAGTACATAATCAGCCTCTCCTTGTTTATAGTATAATGGCTATACCTCATGTCCGTTGGTGACGAGCTACAATTCAGTAATTCTGGCAGAGTTTGACTACAATTTACAACCACTGGAAACATTTCCCATCAATCAAGCCAAAGAAAGACGAATCATGTACCACCTGAAAGCTGATATGATGCCTCCCCTCTACTGGCATGGACTTCTAAGGTACATATTTGGAAAAAGTTGGGAAACTGTGTCAAATGTTTAAAACTTAGTTGAATAAAATTTGATGGTTTGCAATTCATTTATACCCTATATTAAGTTGAAATAGTGCAAATACAACATATCATATAATATAATATTCATGAATTTCCCCATTGTGGGACGAATAAAGGAGTATCTTATCTTATCAAAAGTTGAAACTGAAAAATGTTGTTTTATGAAAAATCTGTGCACATTTTAAATTTGATGCCAGCAGCATGTTTAAAAAAGATGGGACAGGGGCATGTTTGCTATTGTGTTGCATCACTGCTTCCTTTAACAACACTATATAATTGTCTGGGAACCAAGGAGACCAGTTTCTGGAGTTTGGATAGTGAAAAGTTGTCCCATTCTTACCTGTTATGGATTTATGCCACTCAACAGTCCATGGGGTGACAAGTCGGGACTGCAGGTAGTCCAGTGTAGCACATGGACTCTTCCACTACAGAGCCATGCTGTTGTGATAGATACAGAAAAATAACATTGTCTGGGTGGCAGCATATGTTGCTCCAAAACCTTTGAATAAGTTCAATATTTTTCATCCGTTATTGAAGAACACAGAGACCTTTTTTTTTTTCATAACTTTATTTATAGTTTTTTTCTTACTTTTGAACAGATATGTACATATTCAAACAAACATGTACATCCCCAACATCCCCCAAACCACCCGACACCCGAAAGGTTATAAAACAGACAGGAAAAAGAAGAATAAGGGTAAAAACAAACAAACAAACAAACATGTAT
The DNA here is from genome assembly GCF_009762535.1 of Notolabrus celidotus. NCBI lineage: Eukaryota > Metazoa > Chordata > Actinopteri > Labriformes > Labridae > Notolabrus > Notolabrus celidotus. Next base: position 24,946,830 of record NC_048277.1, read on the forward strand.
ATGTATGTTATGATAGTAATAATGATAACCATAGCAGGAAATAAATTTAAAAAAATTTATACATATAAAAAAAAGTAAATAGCAATAAATACATAGAATGAAATATATAAAAGAAAATAGATAAAACATGTAAATAACAATAAATACATAGAATAAAATATATAAAAATGAATAAATAAAAATAGAAGTGTATTGACATGGAGACTCAACATTATGGTAATTGTGAAAAGGGAACAGTGAGAGTAAAATCTATAAATGGGGCCCAGATAGTAATGAATTTCTGACGGGACTTGGTTCTGTTGTATCTAAATTTTTCAAGGGGGACTAATAACAGCATTTCTTTGATCCAGCTAATAAATGATGGGGGCTTGTCTGATTTCCAGTTTCGAAGAATGAGTCTCTGGGCTTGGAGTGTGGCGAATGCCAGAAAATTGTCTTGGGGGCAGAGATATTTATGTTGCCGTTTGGAACTCCAAAAATAGCCAGGATTGGATCAGGTTCAATGGTCTTTTGGCAAATATCTTAAAACGCTTTAAAAGTGTCATTCCAGAACGAGCACAAAGGACAGAGAGCTTTTTAAACTTCAAACTTACTGCTGGCAAAAAAAAAGAAAATATATTTTTGATTTTAACAAGATCTGTTTTAACACTTGATATGTTGTATCTGCTCTATTTTAAATAGAACATGGTGTCTAACTGATTTGCAAACAATCAAAATCTGTTTTTTCAATTCTTTACACAGCATCCAAACCTTTTTTGGTATTAGATTTTTAATTATTTTACACGTTAAAAATTGGTTAAAGGGATCATTCACTATCATCAATTGATGTTCTTTATTTTTCCTACTTCAGGGGCTTGTGGGGTGGACCTGCTCCATACAGGAAACTCCTTCATCTTGGGATGAAATGAAACAACACTATCCCTTTGCAAGTTAAGAGTAACATTCCCTAAACTCCAGGGAGAGAAGTAACTCATTAAAGCCACCAGTCTTCTTAAGGCCTGGCACAGATAGTGGCTTCATCATGGTGATTATTTAGATCATTTGATTATTATAGTGATGATTTTGAAGGCATGAATGTAAGGTCCTTCTGCACTTGAGATGTTATCAGCGTAGTTTCTTATAAGTCAAGCAATTGCACTATCTTCAGGTCTGTGTTGTATTCATGCTTTGTTTACAATTTTTGATTGAAAATATCTGTATGGAAGAGTGTTAAACTTAACCACCTCTAAAAATACTGCAAATGCCGTTCTAATCTTTGAAGATCTGTAACAAAAATATTTTTTTGTAAGTGATAATTTTTCATGAGTTAACAATTTTAAAAGATTTACTCTTACATTTTTTAAGGACTTTTTACAATTAAACAATCTAGTGTTATTCTGCTATTGATGTGAAGAAGCAATTGCTTATTAGAAGTTATGATGGCATACTTAGTAATGTTTTAACACTGTTGCACTTCATTGTTTTGTTTTTAACAACCAGAAGTTTAACTGAATATTTTGAGTAACTAAGTATGTTAAACTGTTATGTTTGCACAGTCTGTTGTTTGTGAGCAATGGGATAACTTTGGGTCTTAAGCCTACTGTGATGATTCACAATAGATTGTAATCACAACATTTGACAGTCTATTTTGATTTCTTACTTAAAGTGCATTGCAGTGAATTCAGGCAGTCCAGTGTAGCACATGGACTCTTCCACTACAGAGCCATGCTGTTGTAATAGATGCAGAAAAAAGTATTGTCTGGGTGGCAGCATATGTTACAGATGGGCATTATGACTTTTTCTCCAAACCCAGCAGAAAAAAAGTAAAGTTATTTACACTATTCCTACCAACAGCAGCTTTAAGCCTACTGTGATGATTCACAATAGACTGTAATCACAACATTTGACAGTCTATTTTCATTTCTTACTTAAAGTGCATTGTGCGTAATTGTCATTAAATCCCAATCAAGCTGCACTCCCATATCAATGTTAAAAAATAAAAATAAAAACAGAAAAAAAATTGTTTTAAATGTTATTAACCCTCCTTTTATGTTCCGGGTCAAATTGACCCTTTTTAAAGTCTATTTTAGGCAGTATATGCCTTCCAAACCAGCTAAATGCAGCATAAAAATCTGGGCAGCATATGACAGAAAGAGGTTTCGTATTAATTTATCAACATCACTTCATAAAAACAAAAAAATCAAAATGTAAAATAAAATTAAAAAAAATCTTTGTCATGTCAAACTATTTTATTTATATTTAGGGCTTTCCAATGTACATTAAAAAAAGTTTTAACATTAGTTTTAATGAAAACGAGTGAGTTATCCTCATTGAACCATGATCTGTGAGAATTAAAGAACACCAATGGACTAAATCTTGATTTAATGGTTGGGAATGGAGTTAATAATGAGATTAAAATAAATGTATATTGGGATTTTGGGGGATTCTGACACTTTTAGATAATTGAATATGCCCCAGGGTTAAAATAATAGCAGCATCAACAGCTGTATCTGGGAAGAAATAGACATGCAATACAGCTCGGATCAATGCACTCAGTTCACCAGTATGTACACCACGTCTTTCCTGTAATCACACAACAATACCAGTAGGGATAAAGTGTGATAGTGAGTTAGTATAGCGGCGCGCACACGCATTATAGCCATTTTCCTGTTGAGTCCTCTCTCCACTCTCCGCCACGTTGTTTCCCCTGTACGTGTGTGTGTCGCATTCTCCTGCGCACAACCAGCGTTATGTTTGTGATGAGGCGGGAAATGGCGTCCACAGACATGGGTGATCAGTGACTGAGGCACCGAGCGACTGACACAGCTGCCGGCAGCAACAACCAACGGCCCGGCCCGGATCGGTGGCCGCCGAGAGCTGACAACGCAGCGGCAACATTTGAGGAGCTCCTAAAAAAATCATCAGTAGGTAAAAAACAACATGTAAACAAAAAGATGTAGTCAATGACTGCTGCTAGCTTAGAGGCTAATGTTAGGGGGCGTAGTCTAATGGCTGAAAACAGACATGGAGGAGAACAAAATGACGCTTTGCTAGCTAGCTACGAGGTGGCTTTGTTTGACTTACTGACGGATAGTTCTCAGGATTTACACATTTATGTTTACAGGGACAGACTTCAGACGTGCTGTGGGAGCTTTAGTGGAAAATGTCACGGCTTCGCTTCTGCTGCCATTGGCATTTTTTGACAGCCTTGCTCACAACTAGCTCTCTGTAGCAGCTTGTGTCCACTGCCCACGGACCCCAAACCACAGCATCTGGTTCACGTTACGTTTGGACACATTCCAATTACAAGCACTTTACATCAACCTGTGTGTGTAGAAACTCATGATTGTGTCCCACCACGGTTAGGATGTGAGTGTCAGACAGGTGTTTGTTGAAAAATCAGCAGCTGGCTAATGTTAGCTGGTTGACGTCGTTGGTGTTATTACAGCCCGATGTTACATAACAGCCAGAGATGCTTTTCTGCTAACACATCTTATTTGATCACAAAGCTGCTGCACCATTCAGCATCTTAAAGAAACCAGCAGCCCTTTTAATAAACACAGGTTCAATCAGAAAGGATCATTTCAGGCCTTTTGTTACGGATTGTCAGGACTCAATGTTTATCACGAACACCGCCCACTCCAGGCACTGCTCTGCCTGACACACTGACATGATAACATGTTTCTTTACCTTTATTTAAAACCTTATTAAATGACTGGGGTGACCAAAGAAGGACTATTCATTATTCTGAAATTATTATTATTATTAATATTATTATTATTAATATTAATATTAATATTGATATTATTAATATTTTAAATTTGGAATCACATGAGTTCAATTATTTTCTTTTCCTTTATTTAAAACATTATTAAATGACTGTGGTGACCAAAGAAGGACTATTTATTATTCTGAAATTATTATTGTTATTATTATTATTATTATTATTCATAATACTTTAAATTTGGAATCACATGAGTTCACTTATTTCTATACCTTTATTTAAAACCTTATTAAATGACTGTGGTGACCAAAGAAGGACTATTTATTATTCTGAAATTATTATTATTATTATCTATTTTTTGGAATCATACGAGTTCACAATTGCACAAATTACATTTGAAGAGTTCATTTGCAAAAATAGATGACTCAGTTTTTTCAAAAAACATATTTCTTTTTTATTTAGATTCCTAATAAAGTTTTCAAGATATCTTTGATTAGTAAAGTAATTTTGACTTAGTCAAAGCCACCCAACCTCAGATGATTGATCATACCAAAAGCTAGTATTAGAAAAAAACGTGTTTTTTGAATATATATTTTTTTAATTTTCCAAAAGTGAGTTAACTGTTTTTGCAAATGAACTCTTCATTTGTTACTAGTCATCTATAGCTGGGGTTCCCAAAGTGTGGGTCAGGCCCCTTGGGGGGTCGTGAGATGTATTTCAGATATTTTTTTTTTTGAGTTATCTAAAGAAAGAATTAATATTATTTATTTTTGTTTATTTACCTTGTTTTCTTATGTTTATCTTCCTTTTTGTTTGTACTGTTAAATATTATTATTATTATTATTATTATTATTATTATTATTGTATTTTTCAAGGTTCACTTTATTGTCATTCATGCACATTTAAAAACATGAAGGAACAAAACACATTACTCAGGTCCAGCAGCATACAGAATAGATAACAAGCTAAAAATAGACTCTATGAATAAGTAAATAAATAAATACATAACCTCAAGCCTACAGTAAGTAAATATAAAAATGTAGTTTGAAACCAGCGAGAAAGTAATGTGTGCTCACAGTCACAGCTGTAAAGTGCAGAGAACAGATATTTTTTGGATGTATTTATTTATTTTTTCTTCTCTTTGTTGGTTTTGTGTTACTCATATATAATTTGTTAACTTTTGGTGAAAAAAGAAATACTGAAAAAATGCAATAAAAAATCTGAATGACAAAAGTTATCTAAAAATAGTAAATTTTACCCGTTATAGTAAAAAAATATTGACAAAAACCGAAGCTAAACTTGAAATAAAACCTTGAAAATAGAAAATGTAATGAGTTTTCTGCCTTTCTTTTGCCAGATGACTCCTAAGTTTAGGGTTAGTGAAAAGTTAATTATCAAAAGCATCAGTAGCAGTAGGTTAATTCATAACGGCACAGGAAACACAGCTACATGCTCATACAGGTAGGGTCATTTTCTGCAGACCAGCTAAATGAAGCCACATTAAACCACTTTGGAGGGACAGTGGGGGTCGCGAGTCTTTGGCATCTATATTTTGGGGGTTGTGGGCTTAAAAGTATTTGAACCCTATAGCGATCCACCTTGTTTTTCAATGTTACAAGACAGTACTCACTAAAAACAAACAAAAAAGAACAATGACAGAACATGGGGTGTCTGTTTCACAAGAAAATTATAAATAAAAATACTCGGATACACAGAAGTAAGTTTGAATACCTTAAACTAAAGGTATTTTTGTAGAAATATAAGACATCCACTTACTCCACACTTCCTCAAATTAGTCTTTCCGAAGCTTCAAAGAAAAGGTAATCCGTTCCATTTAAAAAATGTCATAAATTATATCATACCAGTCATCGATAGATGGTGGGGCAGGTTTAAGCCATTTTCTGGTTATTGCTTTCCTGGCAGCTGTGCTCAATATTCCAAATAAATAAAAACATTTTCTATTATTGGATGTGTGGAGGTGTCCAACAAAGCTTTTCCCAACTAAAAGTCACATTTATATCAAACACCTCCCTTAGTTCTTCATGTATATCAAACCAAAACGGGTGTTATTCTGCAATTATTAAAACAGGTCAGTGTAAGGTATTTAATTTAATAATCGTACAAAACCAGATTAAAAAAAGACAATTATTTGTTTTGCACCAAAGAGTACCTTATCGTCCAAATACACTGACTTCATAATTGTTCTTGGTAATAAATTAGAAAGATTAAATAGTGTATTTAATTTATTTGTTTTAAGATCTGCAATTGTAAATAAATAAGCTGCCATCAACCAGAATAACAAAACTATACTACAAACTATCTATTAAACTTTATAAATGTGTTATTGAGTAACTGATTCGAGTAGATTTGAGAGTTCGAACATTTTTCTGGGGCAAGCAAAATAATCCAGAGATTAATCATTTTAAAAATAAATGCCATTCTCAGCCCTTTGTATTTTTTCTGGTGAAAAGTATAAGCAGGACCAGAAAAATTTAAAATACACCTAGATAACTTGATTAAAGACCTATCACATTTCAGCATACTGGAGCTCAAGAGTGGAACAGACATAATTTAGTTTCATGCTTTTCATATCGCTTTAGTTATTTTAGTCTGATAAATGACAAATATGCAGAGCAGATGCAACAGGGAAAGTTAAAGGAGACTATCGTGAGATATAGTTTGTGTACCAGACAGCAGATCATAGTCATGATAGTTTATGTTTATGCATTTAAACACTATTAGTGTATATATTCATTTTCCACATATAACCAGATCAGTGTTTACCTCTAGAGTCCAGTGTCTGTATGGTTGTTCAGTTATGACTTTAATTTGATTGGTCAATTCTATTTGAAGCTGTTGGTTGTTAATAGAATGTGAAGAGAGAGAGAATTTGATGAGTTGCTCATCTCTTATGTAGTAGTAGTTTATGTTCAGACAGATTAAGAGTTTCTGTTTATGTGCTGTTTACTTTTGACCTGTAAAGCAGGTATAGTCAGTCTCATCCCAAGCATAGACACAACCTTAAGTCCTACCATGAAAATTAAAACACACGTTAGCATTTGGAGTACAGTCCAAGACAATCTTTAGATTGTAGTTGAGCTCAATTTTCATTTAAGAAGCTGTGTATGAGGTTATCTTGTTTTAAGATGCCTAACAGAGTGTGTCCTCCTCTTTATGACTTCAGTCTGATTTAAGAAATGTTTAATGATTATCCTCAAAGTATCAAAAGCAGTCCATTACTTTAAGTTTGCATCAAATCTTTGGTCATATACATTGAAACTGTGCATGATATACAGATTGCCTTTGGGTCTTATTGTCCAGTGCAAACAGATAGTCATATTTACAGATCTCAGAGTAATATTCTGCTCTCAGAATTAAAGCAACATTCCCTTCACAGTCTTTCTCTTCCCTTGTCAGAATTTTCTATGTGACGTTGGAGCATGATGAGGCTGAGAGTGCGAAAAGCTCCTCAGCAGCCGAACATAGGCCGTCGAACACAGCCGTCCCAGGCCAAACGGAAACACTGTGAAGTGGAGCCCTCCCCAGTGAGAGGTCGAGGCAAGATGCAGAAGAATGAAACCGGCCTGTTCTCCACGATAAAGAAGTTTATCCGTGGAAATGCCGTCAAGGTGGGTTTTCATCATGGCTCTCAGCTGCTGGTTGATAAGTCAGTTTTTGCTGCTATGGCATGAAAATACTCAGGAGGAGCACATATTTATTTAAGTATTTTGGGCTATAAAATCTTGATTAATTGCAGAATTTCAATGGTTAATTCTGGCATGCTTAAAATTCCATTATATTGTATTACATGACAAAAAGTTCATATTAAACTGTGGATAATGTGTGTTCTTAGCAGTGTGTATGATTTGGGAATCAAATGAAATGTGTTAATAGTCTTGACTTTTGCTGCACTGCTACACCAGTGTTGTCTAACACCGTGACTTTGAGGAAGGCGAAAGCTTCAGAGTGCTTATTCTGAGATACAGTTCTTTAATTGGTTTCTTAGTTGTTGTTTTTGAAGGATAACATTGTTACACACCAAAAAATGTGCATGGAAAACAAGATAATTCTGATTACTCACTGACAAACCATGATCCTGATAGCACTTGCACTTTTCAGAAGCTCCAAATTGGCTGCTGTCTCTGTTGCATACAGGTCATGAATACATGAAACTTTAAAGGCCAAATTCCACCATATCCGTGTCCGGTCCGTTTCCGATCCGTCACGGCACCTGATCTGATAGGTTTCTATTCTAGTCAATGTTAACTTCCATTGGATCCGCTCCGTTGTGTTCAAGCTGGGTCTCTGAGCCGGCAGGTCGGAACGCAACAGATCAGATACGCAGGATTTTTGCTGGATGCCGGTGCACAACGCATCAATTCATCACAGAAAGAAGGTTAATTTTCAGAATAAAACAGTCTGTGTTATCGTTAGATTGTTTTTAACTTAACTAGGACAACAAAATAATCATTTACAGCGGAGGCAGGCCTGGAGTTATCAAGTCAGAGGGTTTCAGAGGCTGATAAAGACAACATGGATGAGGAGAGGAGGAGGAGAAACCCTGATTCAATGAGTCCAGCTGTCCGGCGGTCCTGCTCCCTGCTGCGTTCTGAAAACCTAACCGGTGGGTGTTGATGGACGAGAGCGCACGGAGCCGGACTGCAGCGGATCAGATATAGACCGTACAAGGATCTGGTGGCAGTCCCGTGTGAGACGTATCACAACATGCCTGTAGTGACTATTCTGACCTGATTTTAGTCGCTGTCTGGGTGCGGGAGTGAGGTGTTTTTGTTGCGTTATTTCTTGCCGTTTATTGATCCAAAAGATGAACAGGTAAAGACAACTTACTTTGAAGGTGATATGCAGGATGAGGATAACAGTTTGGTCTAAGACGAGCGGTAAAAAGCGTGTGCTCTTCCCGTTCCCAAGATCACTACTTCACCTGTGCCCCTTTTGTAGCATTTACCTGCCCGTTTACCTGAAGTGCCCCTTGTGGTGATTGTGCAAGTAACAAAACAAAAAACAAAAAACAAAAAAAACATAGGTAAAATGGCTCATACATGCCAACCTGAGGACATCCCTGAGTTCAATGTTGCCACCCTTTTAGCAAGCACTGTCGTTCACTTCTTTGATTTAGTTTATGGTGAATCACACACTCCAAAATAGTGTGGCTCTGCCGGCCGTCATGATGCAGTTGCCTGCTGACATCAGACTGATTAGCTGCACCTACTGCCAAGTACTTTGGTGATATTCTGTTTGACACAGTGCATCTTAATTTATTCTTGTCAACTGAGCCATCTGGGGGTTTAAATGAAGTATGCCATTTAACAGTGCAGCGGTGTCGTCATTTTTCATGGCGGGGGCAGCAAGAGCGGGGACATGCAGCCGTGGCTCAACTGATTGACTCACATCGCATTGACGCGTTAACGCTGACAGCCCTTTTTTTTCTTTACCTAGTTTGAGCTTGTTCGAATGTGAATCATTGTAACCGTGACTAGTGTTGTAATTCTTTTTTTACTTTTCTCAGGTGGAGCAGGATATCCCCGCCAAGAGAAGTCGTATTGATTGTAATTCTGATAGTGATCTAATCACTTCAACACCACAGACTAGAGGCCTTGCCAACAAATCAGTCGCCAGAGTGTCCCGGAAAAGTCCAAACAAAGGTACTACAGACTCAGATAGAGCTGTCTTCTTTACTACAGAGTAGTCGTAGATCATATGCCATGTTTCTAAAAGAAAGTCTAAAGGAAAATATGTGCCTATGTTTTGTTCTTGGGTTGTTCTTAACAAGTTTCTTTTGCAGATACAATGACCTGCAACAGTAAACCCATTAAACCCAATGGTAAACTGGAGGCTCCTGTCGAGGCAGCAAGCAGCCCACCACGCACCACCCTTCTAGGAACCATCTTCTCCCCTGTCTTCAACTTTTTCTCACCAGCAACCAAAACTGGTATAAAAATCAGATATTTTCTTATAAAATTTGCATGACTGATTTAAAAATCGTCCTGTGTCTCTGAAGTTTGTTTTGAGATTGTGTTGACTCTGCTGACCCCTCTCATCATCTGTCTGCAGCTACTCCTGGTTCAGACTCTCCTGGCCAAGCGATGGAGGCAGAGGAAATCATGAAACAGCTGGACATCGAGCAGGCAGAGGAAATCCCGAGTAGCACCCTCACGTCCACAGAGGGCATCACTCCGTGTCACACGGCCCCGGTTTTACCACAGAGGCTTCAGATGCCGCCTGACACTACCATAGAAGAAGGGGAAATCGTCACTGAATCTGACATGCCACCACTAACAGGTATGACTGCAGTCACATATTCTCAGCCAGAAAACAAGATTTTAGAAAAACAACAACACTGCTCTTTGGAAACCTGTCAGCTCAGGCGTTACTGTCTTTGTCTTCAGCAGTTAAACTTTCAATTGATAAACAAAGTTGAACTGAATGCTGCAGAATTTCTGAAAAGGCAAATATGATCTTACAGAAGCTCAGAAAATATCTGCATCCTCTTCATCACCTCTGAATAGTATTAACGGTGGTAGCATTTATTTCTCCTTTCTTTCCCCCCTGAAAAACAGACAACAGAGAGTTTCCTTTGAGTGAGCTAGTGAAAAAGAGGCTTCGCATTTACATGACATCCTGACTTTAACTGTCTCTTCTGCTCAATATCACAACACTGTAACCTATCCATCTTTCCGTCTTCAGCAGTTCCTGGGTGCATGCCAGACGGCAGTTACCGACACACGTTACCTCCAGCCCCTGCAGAAACCTCGTATGATGAGGACTGGGAAGTCTTTGATCCGTAAGTGCTCTGAAAGCTGAAAAACCTTGTTGCTCTGATCTGATAACACACTTTTAGAGAGCAGTGTTGTTTCTGTTTGATTCAGCTTGGAAGTTAAACTCAAGGTGACATTGTGTGTTGGTGGGTGAACAGAGCTCTCTGTAATGTAGAACTGTGAACCTCTAGATGGCAGCAGAAACAGAACAATCAACCAGAGGATTCTTTCATGACATCAATCATGTTAACAAACTGTGCCTCCCTCCAATACTGACAGCATACATTTTGCACATTTTTGTGTCTTTTTAAACCCTGTCATGTTATAAATAAAGTAGAACTTGATTTTTTTTAATGATATTTTTATTGTATTTCTCACAGTCAAAGTAAATCATTTGTACTCAGTTATTATTATAATTATTTTTTTTTTTTTACATTTTATGCAAATAAAGGAAATAAAGACACAAAAAGTAATATAAATTATAATGTAATTGGAATTCACAGTTTGAAAATAAATAAGTCAAAAATCTAATAATAATAGCAATAATAAGAATATTAAATAGAGAGGATAAGAGGGGAAAAAAATGTGTAGTCTAACTTCTCAGTGAAAATTAAAGATAAAGCAAACAACTAACAACAATAAAATACAAAACAAAAGAAAAATTAGAAAACAGAAACAACTACATATACCCTGTTTTCTTGTTTTCAGGTACTTCTTCATCAAGCACGTGCCTCCACTGACAGAAGAGCAGTTAACACGTAAACCAGCGCTACCTTTAAAAACACGCAGCACACCAGAGTTCTCCCTCGTCCTGGACCTGGTGAGCAGTGAGAGTTTCTTAGGCTGAATCCAAATCTTCTTAAAAATCACTTGATGCTAATCCTTTTTTCTCTTCCTCTTTTCTTGTATGTCAGGACGAAACTTTGGTCCACTGTAGTTTGAACGAGCTAGAAGATGCAGCCCTGACATTCCCTGTGCTCTTTCAAGACGTCATATACCAGGTAGTGTCTGTAAAAAGTCACTAATCACAAAGAGCTCTCTTTTTATTGCTGCTGTGATTAACCTTTGACCTTTTTTGCATTGAAGGTGTATGTTCGGTTGAGGCCCTTTTTCCGCGAGTTTCTGGAACGCATGTCACAAATGTATGAGGTGAGATGCTCTTCAGTTTTACAGTTTTACAGTTTTACAAGTGGCTCTGGATTTTATTTGTTTATTTTGACTTTTTGCTAATAAATTGCTGTTGGGATTAAATTTCAGATTATTCTCTTCACGGCGTCGAAGAAAGTGTACGCTGACAAGTTGCTCAACATCCTGGACCCGAAGAAACAGCTGGTCAGGTGAGTTTGTGACGGCTTCATAGCAAATGTTTTGATTTATGCTCAGCTGGCTCTGTGGTGTTGTTGAAGTTAGCTGTGACAATGAGGATGAAATGTTAGCGTATAAAAAAACAGCCACAGTTAGTGTTGTAGTATTCAAGACCGGTCTTGATCTCGAGACCACTTATTTAAGGTCTCGACTGGGCGGACCCTGTATTTTATATCAAGACTGGTCGAGACCACCACTGATGCACTCTGTGTCCCTGTCATTACTGTGTTAAGAGAGGAAGCCCCCCCTCCCTCTTTATCAATTCATTAATTTTTTCCTCACCTGCTACGACTGCGACTTTCTTGGTGCTACAGTGAATGACGCCCCCTGAACTCAGGCGTTAATGAGACAGACAACAGGAGGAGAGACTGTGCCTGTGACCAGAGATGTCTGCTAAGTCGTTTAATTAAGCAATAAATACACATTCAATAAAAAACTGTAGAGGCACACTGAGAGAAGGGCACAGCTAAATACCTGCCACAGGATTCAGGATCAACACCTATAACCCATCAGATAAAAACACTACAAATATTAGAAAATGTAGCCGAAACAACTGATGAGAAAAAAAGGCTTGATAAAATAATCCTGCTCAGCTACGACCTCTTATCTCTCCTGAGATCACAGGCAACAGAAAACACAGTTTAACTCTGATCTAAAGCAAAAGTTAAACCAACGATGACCAAACAAAACTTAAGGAGTCAAAACAAAGGCAACAAAGACAAAACCAAACCTTGTTTGTTGCTGTTAATTGTATTTTGAGCAAACTTAAATAAAATATACAGAAGTCTTTTATTTTGTAAACTCTCATGATGATTTCTTATTGATACATATGGTCTTGGTGTTGTCCCGGTCTCACCCTGCCTTGGTCTTGGTCTTGTCTCGGTCCCTAAATGTCTTGGTCTTGTCTTGGTCTCAGTGCACTCTGTTCTCGGACATGTCTTGTTCTCGGTTAATGTGGTCTTGACTACAACACTAGCCACAGTAAGGGACGAGGCAGAATTGTATGCAGTCAGAGACTCAACAAGGAACGTGTCACCTAGAGCCTCCACACTCTTAACCTGAGGTTGTGTTTTTCTTTGTTTGACTCCAGAACGCCGTGTCACTGTTTTTATAACTGGACAACATGTCTCCTGTGATTTTCAGGCACAGACTTTTCCGTGAGCATTGTGTGTGTGTTCAAGGAAATTACATAAAAGACCTGAATATCCTCGGACGGGATCTTTCCAAGACGATAATAATCGACAACTCACCCCAAGCCTTCGCCTATCAGGTACGACTTTTCATCCCAAGACTTAAACCACTTCCTTTTAAAAAGCCAGTCTCTCTTCTACTGTGTTAGTACATCACCTCATTTCTTTTTCAGCTTTCTAACGGGATCCCTATCGAGAGCTGGTTTGTGGATAGAAATGACAATGAACTTCTCAAGCTTGTCCCTTTCCTCGAGAAGCTGGTGGAGCTGGTATGTACTTTGAATCATTTTGACCTCTGTATTCAGATTAACAGTAACTGCCTAATACCTCTTTTGTACATAAGGTGCATTTTGATCAAGAGTTCCGGGGTCTTTTAGCCCCCAGAACTACTTTACCTTGAACTAAAAGGTTCCTCTGCCCCCATTGTTCTCTGTGTTTCAACCGCGGGCTGAAGTCCCGGGTAGATTGTGCAAATCAGGCCAGTGAAGTATGGAAAAAAAAATTATATTAAATAACATTTTGAAATCTTAATAAAAAACTAAACTAGTATGCATTCCCAGAAACTCCCTCTGTGTTTCAACAACTGTGGAAACTCCACAAACACCGTTACGTTCAGTTGAAAGTCCCAGGACCTTTGAAAAGTACTACCCCTAAAGCAGGGGCTTTTCAGGGGGGAGATTATCTACCCCTGAACTAAATTTAGACCCTGGTTCCTCCGGTCGAATCGCATGTAGTTCCGGGGTAAAGTCCCTAGTTCCGGGTCAAAAAACACCTTTTAAATGTCAATTTTGGAACAACTCATGCAGCCCATTTCTCGGTATTAAATTATGTTTGGTCTGTTCTCTCTCTCTGTCACAGAATGAAGATGTCAGACCGCACATCCGAGAACAGTTTCGCTTGCACGACCTGCTCCCTCCAGACTGAACTCATGTTCCTCTTTGAAGTCCGAGATGGTATCAACATTGGAAAATAAAAAATCCCAGAAGGAAATATTCAATGGATTTTCTCTTTGCAAACAAAACATTGCCATTATAATCATTAGATTTTTTTTTCCTTGAATCATGAAAAAAAAAAAAGAAAATAAGGAGCTAAGTTTGAGTCAGAAAGCCCTGGACGTTTTTAAACCAGACTGAGAACAAACAGATGAGCTCACTGCGGCAGACTTTTCACTTTCTGCTCGCTTCTTTTTAGTCCGAGGTTTGAAGACGGCCTCCTTGAAGGTATTTTGTCTTTTTAAGAACCATTTTGGATTGACTAATCTGAATGTCATGCAGTGTTGGATTATATGGACCCTGACGGCTTCAGCCTGACCCCGTACGGCCAGTCACACTTGTATAGTACTCGCTCTTGTAAATATTTGTACATAGTATTTTTCTTTAAGGTTTTTAAGTCGTTTTATTTTCACTTCAGGTTTTAGTATGTAATCTCTGATTGGGTTGCTTTTACAAACCAACAAAATGTTAGTGTGTTTTGTTTGCGGCTGTGGATAAAACGGCTGCGTTTCTGTTGTATGCCTGCATTATTCCTGTGATGCTTTACTCCATTACATGCAGCTGTCTGTATTAAGGTGCAGTTTTCTTTTATAAAAAAAATATCTTTGGGAGGAAAATGTTTCTGAAACGATATTTTAAAACTGTATGTAATGTTAGCTAGCATAGGGTCTGAACTGAATACGAAGCCATAATGGCTAAATTCTAATTTTTGAGATTTCTATTTGAGAGTCCAAGTCCGATTTCGACACCTTGATCGTCCTCTTCAATGAGGGGAAGGGGGGGGGGGGGGGGGGGGGGGGGGGGGCTTCAGGCATCTTGCACTTTGACATCCAGCCCTTTGTAAGTTGATGTGAAATCTTGTCACTTTTCTACACAGGTGTGTATCACCTCAGTTTGTTATGTGTGTGTGGGCGGGGGGGATGAAATTGTAGCACCAGCAAATTGCCAACATGTTTGCTTTGAAATGTTGTTTTCAAGACGTCTTGTATGTGGGATCTTTACGATGTAGGAGTCACACGTTTTATTGACTATTGAATGATCACTCCTGTTGTATTCAGTGTTACTTAATGGTTTCCTTGAAAATAAATTCATTTTTCTACGACTCAGAGCTCCCTGCTAATTATTTCAACACAAAACTTTGGATACATAGAAGTGCCTAGATAGTCTGTAAGTTATACTGGTTGAACAATTGCTGTGTTACTTTTGACTTATAAAGAATTGACTGATTTAGGCGTCATCACAAAAAGGAGTAAGTGACAGATATGTCATCAACATTAAAAAAAAAACCTAGGAGCTCAATTCAGCCATGTAAAAAGTGAAAAGGTTTCTTTTCAGAGGGACCCAAGATTTTCAGACCACGTCCCAACCATAGACTGTATAAAATATGGACGTAGTATCCGTGACGTCACACATCAGTTTCTGAAGAGCTGTTTGAGGCAAATCGGCGGAGGCAGCCATATTGCTTCTGTCAGCCAGTGTGACGTAAAGAGGTGGAGTTTGAGCCTCCTAGCCAACAGCTACAGTGTTCCTGCAGTCAGCTGTGCCTCTCATTGGAAGACTTGTAATCTCAATATCTTCGAAATTGCAGCGTTAGGAAAAAATTCGCCCCCCTACAGTGTGTGCCGATCAAGAAATGAGCTATCCAGACTACACTCGTCTTTTGTACCAGGCTGTAAACATGGTTATATCTCATTTTTTTTTAAATGGCATTATTTACAAACCTTTCTCAAGATTATAAGGAAAGCGTTACAATTCTGAAGTTAGTGACAGTGTGAAGAAACAGGGGCGTGTCCAGAACTTTTTGACCGGGTGGCCCAACTGAGGCTCTCACATAGGCAGGGGTGTCCAGTGCATTTACAAATAAATAACATTTACCCTTTATGCCTTCACAACCTACTTTCATTAAAGTATCAAACTGTTGTTATATTCCTTTTGACTTAAAAAAAAAAAACATGAGAAAGTGGCATAAATCTTCTAAGCTTCTTTAAGGACTTACAAAAGATGTTTTTTAAAACATTTGAGGGCACTAATAAAGAAATATACTGTCAGTGTTTTAGCTCATCCCAAATTATAGATTTTAATAGAAACCCCACCTCTGACAAGGCAAACAGCCAATCATAGTTTAGGATTTGGGGGTGGCCCCTAGGGTGGCCAATTGGATTTCAAGGGGTGCCAGTGCCACCCATGGCCACCCCTCTGGACACGCTACTGTGAAGAAAGGCACATGCAAACTCAGATTAAGACTATAAAGGTTCTTTGGAGATTAGGAAAACTGAAAATACAGTGAATAAATATCAGTGACTGTGATGGACCAGAGACATTGATCTGTTAACCTTTTTTTAAGCAGGACATTTCCCAAGAGTCTGTTGCTAATGTTCTGATATCATCATGGCCACTACTTATTTTTTTCATAATAAAAGTGCTCTTTTTAAAGCATCCAAATTTAGTGTTACGTTTAGTTTGCGATGGATTCATAAGTTCAAAAGTTTGTTCCAATTTGTATCATATAAACTGCAAAATTTGACTTTAAATGAACTTTAAATAAGTTGTAAAATATGTGATAACATTAGAATCCTTTGGACCTGAAAAACTGAATTCATCTAACTTACTGGTAATTTATTGTGGAACCTATATTTCAGCCCAGCAGTTTAAAACATTTTTTATACACTTGATAGATATTTACTGATAGTGGGCATTTTTTATTGTCATCCACACTACCCGCCAGAGTTTTTATGCGTAGATACGAAACTTACGAGATGTCTTGATCAGATAACCTTCTGATGTCTGATCCTTTTGTTCTTTCTAGAAATAGGTCATTACCTGATTGTAGGTGTGCACTGAATTACCCCCTCCAGAGGTCATGTGACTCCAAATACAAAGGGGACCAGTCTCCATCAGACTTATCTCACCATGTTCAGACTGAAGAATTATTTCCAAACAAAACCACACAGTTGATAGTGTGCAGATAAGACGTGGGGATAATTAACAGTGTATTTTAACTACATCCACCCAATGAACCCCCCTGCCCTCCTCTATTGGCTGCTGGTGGGGGGTGGAGGTTGTGGATCATAAACTATGAAGTCTTGCTGGTGTGTGATCTCAGGGGCCGACGTGTATAAAAGGTGATGACAGGATGTACTCAACCTTTAGCTGACATCAGGCAGATCAAAGATGTGGTCACTCCTCTTATTGAGTGCTTTATTAGGGGTGTTGAGGTCACAGGAGATGCCTTCCAGAGGAGCTCAGCAGCTCCAGGCTCTTCACTGTCCGCCCTGTGAGCGCATACACTGCTCCTCCCGGCGGGCACTGAAGCTCCAGTGTAAAGGTGGAATCACAACGGGGGTTTGTGGCTGCTGCCCAGTGTGTGCTAGAGCTGAGGGGGAGACCTGTGGAGGAACGTGGGAGTACCTGGGCAAGTGTGATGAGGGGCTGGTGTGTGTTAACCAGGACTCAGCGGGTGACAAAGCAGACACAGAGCGCAAAGGAATCTGTAAAGCAGGTGAGATCATAGTTTTCAGCCTCAGAGGTATCAAACAGAGAATGAAGCTGGACCTTTCATCACATCTTAAACATATGACAGTCATTTAATAAAAGTGTAGCAATGCCTGAATACTGAATTAATATGAATTAAAATTGTAATTAAATTAAACTACTGAATTAAAATGAACAATAATCCTGCATTTCTTTTAGTGAAACTTTTTTAAACAATGATAATAATATTACTTATTATGCATTTATTTATGTGAAAGCTAATGTAATATAAAAATGTATGGCCAAATAAATAACCATAAAATAAAAACCCATAAAGGGCTTACATAAAGGAAACATTTCTCCTATCAGCTTTATATTAGTCACCATCATATTTTCCTGTATACGTTTCATTGCATAATCTTAAAAAATAAAAGCCTTATTTTAATGTTGCTATTTGAAGGAAAGCTACAGTTTTTATTATTTATAAAGCTTGCTACTTTAGTCAATAACAATGCATTAAATTGTACAGTCTCGGTGTGTAAGTCATTGTGGGAGACACAGAACCAGGTTTTTATGAGCTGTAAGACCGATAGTGTGGTCAAGGCTTCCTTTGATTCAAAGGTTTCTGCTCACAGTTAAGCCATCATTACACCTCTTATCTCCTCACAGTGAGGAGACTTGACACCGTTATTGATACGCTATCAGACATAGTAAGAGGTGTTTTATGCTCTGTTGCTGCTTGCAGAAAGATGTAAATATCACATTTTTATAACAAAGGGCGTGTAGGTTTGAAGGTTCATCTTTGAGTTTAATATGTTTTAATGTGTTTGGTACAGTGATTGAATCCTTGGATCCAGAGGTTTGTCACCCAGAGTGCACCAAGGATTACTGTCAGGCCAACCCCTCTGAAATCTGCTCTGCCAGGTGACTGAAACAACAAAGAGATGTTTTTCTCTCTTTACCTTCGTGAGCTGCATTTTTAAAACAACTTGAATTTGCTGCTCGGTAGGTTCGTGTCTCTAGGGAAAACAGAGTGCCAGGGCTCCTGCCAACACACCTCCTGTTCGAGCTGTCTGCTTCTGAAGCCCCCGTCATGCCCTCAGACCTGCACGCCGTCAGATTCTGCCTGCCTACAGCGCTTTGGAAAGTGTGTGCACAATCACCTGACGGCCAATCATCATCCTGTGTGTCACAACAACCTGCAGGTAAACAATGCACAAATCAACATCAAATCATCTGCAATTTGTCATGACACTCACTTCCTTTAAAAAACACCTACCAATCTAACACTTTGTCTTGTGTGTCTTCTCCCTCTGTAGAGTCACTCTGAGGGGCACTTTCTGTGTTTGGTCCC
Source organism: Notolabrus celidotus (assembly GCF_009762535.1). Taxonomy (NCBI): domain Eukaryota; kingdom Metazoa; phylum Chordata; class Actinopteri; order Labriformes; family Labridae; genus Notolabrus; species Notolabrus celidotus. The sequence continues at coordinate 24,965,681 of NC_048277.1, forward strand.
CGCCTGTTCAAACTCGCAGCAGTAGCTCCACCATGTCAAATAGAAGAAACTAGCTCATGTAGCAAAATGTAAAAAGGCAGCTATCTATAAACTCTGAGTCTTCTTTATCCAAAAATCACATGTTGAATGCACTGTAAGTCTTATTAAAAACTGTGAAACTGTATGTATTTTAAAGGATAAATAAAATCCATTATCTTTCTGTATTTCTTTGTTTTATTTGTTTAGAGGTTGATGATGATGATGATGTTGCAGCCTGGGGGTTTTCTCTCAGGGTGCGGATTCAGACCTGTTTGACTAAGGTGGCCAAATTGGGACACTGACTCATACAGGAGTGGCATTTGTTTGTTTGTTTAGCTTTAATTGTTGAAATAACAAAAAGTAGTGAAGTAGTGATATTTGTTGCATAAAGGACAAACACGTAAAAGAATAGGTGGCAAGAAGCGCATGCACATGCACTAATAAATAGCAATTATTTACCCTCTCCGTCTACAAAAATCTACTTTAAATACTAACATCAAAGATCTAAAACATGCCATGCTTCTGTGTTTATAGATATTTTTTCAAATGTAACACAACAGAGTTGCAGCAAATAAATGTTCTTTGCTTCATTCTTCTTCAAAGAACTTAAAAGCCGCTGTGTGTCCAGCCTCTGATAAAGCAAAGAGCCAATCACAGTTTAGGATTTTGGGGCAGCACCCAATTTCAAGGGGACCCAGGCCACCCCTTGATACTCTGCTGGATCCACCCCTGTTATCTCTGTATTATCAACTTTTCTAAGCTCTGTTTTCTATTTATTGCATCTAAATGAATCAGACAATGTAAAATAAAAACTGGAGAATAGATTATGGTAAAAACTAGGGAACTGGGCATGATAATTGTACAACATCTGCGTAAGGTAAGGTGTTACTTGTTGGCCACATGCAACTTGGCTCTGAAAATGCTGATATTGTTTCAGTTGGCTGGATTACAGTCTGAATTATCTGAACAACCTGGATGACTGCCAGGAAGTTACGTTCAGGTATTGTTTGCTACTGGTCTTGGATTTTCATTAAATATTTATGTTTCTGTTACCTTAATCTAAAACCAGATTATTGCAACAAAAAAAGAAGAAGACGTAATTCACTTTGCCTGTAGGTGCTGTGCTCTATGCTTATTGATAATTAGTAAATGTTGTTATTATACCACATTAAGCTGAGGTGGTGAAAGGTGTTTAGCTGGTTCAAAGCATCATTCAGCCACACAGATATGCTAACATGAGCATTAACTCTGTTTTTTATTCAGTCCTCCAAAAAGAACTCCTCTTATAGAGGATGTTGAACCACCAGTCAGTGAACCAGTTTGGAAACCTCAATTTGAATAATTAATAATAAAAAATATTGGAAGTATAGAGATGCACAACAACGTTGTACATGAAATGGTGTTTTCACTGTGCAGTGTCTGTCTTCTTTTTCAACAGATCTCATTTTATGAATTTTGAAAGTTTAGTGTCTTGAAGCGCCCCCCGCCATCGCGGCCCCCCTGACAGTGGATGGTTATTGAATAACAGACGGTTTATGAGGCAGCAATAATGAAGCTTGCACAGAAAGGGAATAAAGTGTGGACCAACAATGGACAGTTTGTTCTGTGTCCTTCAAATGTGAGCTGTTTCTGAGGAGAAGACGTTTATCTCGCAGATTTCGCAAGAAGGAATCATTTTTTATACCAAAACAAAGGCCTGGGTTTCCTTTCATCTTCTTACTCATCAGACGATTGCATCACTATAACAGTGTGTAAATAATATCCAGTCTTTAGTCAGAGAGAAGAAAGGGCTGTGCGGCTCCTGGTACAATTTCCTGACTAAACAAACATGAGCACGTGTCAGAGGAGAAAGACACTTGCTGCTTAAGGAAACCTTGGTTATCAGTGAGCAAGAAACAAGGCTTCAAAAATAACTGTAAATTGAACATATTTGTTATTGTTTAAAAATGTGACTTCTATAGAACTGCAAGAAACGTATATTCCATGTTAAATCTTGAATTTCTAAATCTAGTACTTTTCTTATAAAGTTGTTTTGCAGAAAGCAGAAATACCTTCAATCTGTTTTTGTGCGTCTTTCTGCAGATACACATCAGCATATCAGCTCTCTATTAGTAAAACGGATTCTGTCACCAAAGCAGGCCGCCCCTGTTATCAGTCCCATAGCCGTCTCCCTTTTTGTCAATGATAAAAACACTGGATAACAAAGGACTGTCTGCCTGCCAGCTGTAATAAATGTGCCCCTGTCAGAGGAAACTCTTGTTAAGAGTTTGAACAATAGAAGAGATTATCATGTAAAGGAAACATGATACACAAACTGCAGCTCAGTGTATGATTATTATTTTCAGAATGTCTGGATAACGAGTGATTTAACAAGCCAAGTAAACACCACAATTTTAAGTTTATCAAGTCCACTTTGGAATAAAACTATAACCTTTAATACAATATAATGAGCATGCTGCCTTTCACCCTCCTGTTGTGTTGCAGGTCAAATTGACCCTTTTTAAAGTCTATTTTAGGCAATATATGCCTTTCAAACCAGCTAAATGCAGCACAAAAATCTGGGCAGCATGTGACAGAAGAAGTGTCATGTTAATTTATCAGCATCACTTCCTAAAAATAAAAAAAATAAAAATTTAAAATAAAATAAACAAAAATCTATGTCATGTAAAACTATTGTATTTATATATAGGGCTTTCCAATGTACATTAAAAGAAATGTTAACATTAATTTGAATGAAAAACGAGTTATCCTCATTGAACTATGATCTGTGAGAATTAAAGAACACCAATGGACTAAATATTGATTTAAATGGTTAGTAATGGAGATAAAAATTTGTGTGTATTGGGATTTTTTGGGGTTCTGACACTTTTGGATAATTGAATATGCCCCGGTCAAATGGACCCAGGAACATTATTGCTGTTCCAGAGAAACAAACATAACAGGAGGGTTAAGGTCGACTTCCAAGCTTTACTGCCCCAGAGGTATAACTGCAGACCTAACCTTATTAAATATGAGGATTTCAGAGGCAATTCTATGCTTCACCTTATGAACACTGTATGTCAACACAGCTTAAGTTTGCCAAATGAATAACTTGTTTAATTAAACCGAAAAAATATATTTGATATCTATCATTACAATGTACCACTTTCCATGTGACAAAGAGAGCATTTAAATTAGAGATATTAAATATTTAATACCTGATGATTAACTTATTTCTCAACTCCTTGACTATTAATGCAAAAAGTCAGAACACTCCTGGTTCCAGTCTCATAAATAAGGCTGTGCTTTTGCTGCTTTTCTTTGTTCTTTTTAAAGTGATTTAGTTGTACCCTGTTTTTATTCTTACTGCCCTTTTATTATGCCCTGTAGCACTTTGAGATTTTTTCCAAATGTAAAGTGCGTGATAAATAAAATATATTATTATTATTATTACCGGGGTTTGGACTATGAGTCAATCTGAGGATGCCACTTTTGGCAGTTTGAATTTTGGAGAGCATTTTCTTTCTTTTCTTTTTTTTTTAAATTGGAAAAAACAAATAACCATGAAAATATTCAGCAAATGAATCTATAATACAAATAATTACAAGAATCAGCCCTAATTTTAATTTGAACATTAGTTCCTGCTCAACAGCCTGACAATTAAGTGTAATAGAAACAAACAAATAAAAGAAATTGCTACAGAAATCATTCATCTTAAAAATAGGATATCAACACTTGATTACAGAGTTGCATTAACATGATACATTTTCAGAGCCATTTTTTTCTTTCAACCTTTTAGTTATAGTGAAACTGTGTCTTCTGAAAATGAAAAACACACAGCAACAGAGCTGATCTACAAATCAGGATCTTTACTAAACCATACAATTACAGGTGAAAATGTTGCATAACATTTCTTAAATGCAGAATGCTCATATTTCCCATCTCAACAAAAAGAGCACATCAATGTGTAGCTGCTAAAGAGATATGTTATCTTAGAGTAACAGAAATGAGAGTTATTTGTACAAAGAATAAAAAGTAGGATTGTAGAGAACAAACAGTCGAAAGGTGCATAAAACTTTTTTTCTTTGCTTGGGCCTCCAGTCAGTCTCTGATCAGGAAGGCACAGTGGATAACAATCATCCAGGGCCGTCTGTCCTGCTGGCTTGTCACCTGAATAGTCTGTTCCAAAAGGATACGAAGGCGGTGGAGTTCAAGGCACCGATGAATATGAGCAGCAGAAGGTAGAGACTCATCATGATGGCAAAATGGTGTCTGAGCAGCCAGGAGGAGCTGCGGGAATGTCTGACAAGAAAACACAAACAAGAGCTTTTGTTTACCAGCAATAACAAATAAAAACTACTTATTCAAGGATTTGAGTTTAATTTCTAGGTTTAAAAAAATGTAATCACTTATCATCAATGTTGGAGCCATGAGGGATTCAAGTGTTTATATGATGTTATTTTGAGGTTTAGGGTAGGATATTGTTTGTATACCTTTTGTGGTGTTATTTTTGTTGTTTGTCTAAGATATGGTTTATTGTGGGGTCAGTTAATTAGATTATTTACGGGTCATGTGTGTTAGGGGCGGGGATATTGAGTTCATTAAGGCCTGTGATTTTCAACCACTGTGCCGTGGCACACTAGTGTGCCGTGACAGATCGCCAGGTGTGCCGTGGGACATTTTCCAATTTCACTTAGTTAGTCTAAAAAAAACATTATTCATATACTGGAAACAATTTGCGATGTATTGCGTCTGTGCCTTCCAACAGCTACAGTGTTCCCACAGGCAGCTGTGCCTCTCATCTGAAGACCAGTAATCTCAATATCTTCGAAATTGCCGTGTCAGAAAAAAAATTCACGCCCCCCACAGTGAGAGCACATCGAGAAATGAGCTATCCAGACTACACTCGTCTTTTGTACCAGGCTGTAAACATGTTTATTTCTGCTGTAAAGATCGTCTTTTTCCCATTCATGTGTTTGTGACTTCCGGTACTTCTGGAGCCAGCCTCAAGTGGATCCTCGATGAACAGCAGCTTTTAACACTTCCGCATTGGACAATATTTTTAGACCGGAGGTTGCTGCTTGGATAAAGAGCGTGATATGGGAGGTTGAAAAGGCAACTTTTATGATAAAAACTACAACAGTGACTGCGAGAGCTCTCAAAGCTAGCTATTTAGTAGCTGAACTCGTAGCCAAATCAAAAAAGCCACACACTGTAGCAGAAACATTAATATTACCTGGAAAAGCCATTGTAAATGAGATGCTTCACCCTGACACAGTTAAATAAGTTGCCAAAGTCCCTCTCTCAGATAAATAGATTCATAAATAGAGAGCCCAAATGTGTCATTTTGTAACACTTTTGGTTGGTGATGTGGCTCTGGATTTTTTGAATGTAAGAAATGTGCCTTGGCTCAAAAAAGGTCGAAAAACCCTGATTTAGGCCACCAGTTTTCTTTTGTTTGCAGGTAATGAGAGGGGGTGAGCTGGGTCTCTGTACTTTTTGTTGACCGCTTAGTTTACACTTAGTTTACGCTTATGATCGCTATTTTCTGTTTATGCACTTCATCATGAGTTGATTATCCTTTTTGTTAATAAAAAGGTTAAACTTGCTTTTTGTGCATTAGTGATTTTTGCTTTTAGCGCGTGCGACACTAGCTAGGCCCAACGTCAGCCTCTCAGCGGCTTTTGGCTCTTAGTAGTCCCTACAATGAACATCATCTTACCTGGACAGGTGCCTCCTCTGAGAGTAAACCAGCAAGTATTTGACTCTCACAAGCTGGTTGTTGGTTACAACAAAGTACTTCTGCGGTACTTCTCCTCCTTCACTGTTCTTTGCTCTTGAGCGTTGACGGTCAATAATTTCAGAATCTGAAATGAGAAATGATTTGAGGGTTTTTAAAGTCATTTGGATGTCTTTGTTGCAGGAGGAAACATCTGTGAGTGCCACAGGTAGCGTTACCTTTTTTCTTCACCTGGCACTTTACATCAGGGTGATCAATGACTTCACACAAGGCAACGCAGCTGAGCAGCGGACCCAGAATACTTTCTCTCCAGCCACTGCTGTGAGGACTGTAGAGGACAGCCATGCTGAGGTCACTGGTGAGGTAGGTCCCCTCTCCAAACACTGAGTTCTGTACACAACATGCAAAAGACACCAAATCAGATCAGTTTTTGTGGGTCAAGACTAAATCACTATTCTTCAACAGCACAAAAATAAAATAGTGAATTTCCCCACAGGAGATGAAGCTGAACTAGCCTTGTTAAGGTGACAGTGCAGCCCATTGTGAATGATAGAGTGAAAGTTCTCCAGTCGGCTCCCGTGGAATGCATAGAAGACGTCTCTGCCCGCCCTTGTCTTCTCAAATCTGGCGTTCATCTGATCACAGTACTCCAGCTCAAAGAGGAAGTCTGGCACAGGTGCAGAAATCCCTTCATTCTCTGTCAGGTTACAAAGTTTGCCGTACTGGTGGATATCAAAGAAACATGCTGTAAACAGTAAAGCAACAAGTCAAAAGGTTCCGTTGTTTATGTATCTCTACTTTTAGGTATGTACCTCTTCTTTTTGCAGTGTCTTCACAGCAAAACTCTTTGAAGAGAGAATCCAGTGTGTGAGAGCCAGATGATGATCTCCCTCTCTGGGTCTCAGTCTCACCAGCTCTCTCACCCCAGGCAAAGAGTTCACATCCGCCAACTACAGAAGAAAAAATAACAGGGCAAGAGATAATAAAATATTGTTTGTTGAAGAAAATATTAAACATATTTCATCCCTGATCATACCAGCAATACCAGAACTTATTGAAACTTCTTTCTTGATTGTACTTATATCTGAGTTGCTGTAACAACTGAATTTCCCCTCCGGGGACAATAAAGTAATATCTTATCTTATCTTAACTTCGTTGAGTTGAACACATGAAACTTACATCAGCTGTTAATCACATAAAGTAAAATGTTGTTTTTATAATCCTACAAAGACAAAAAGAACGCCACTCCTATTTACAGAACTAGTGCTGTTGTGTTTGTTGTACTACAAATATTCTGGCCAAAATAAAATGCTGATAGAGTTTAAACATTTACCTCTCAAACCACTTCAAAAGCCATCCTAAGGTTTGGAACCCCTATCAATTTCTTGCAGTCTTAATCATCATTTTACTGACACACCGTTGTTACCTCCAACAGCACAACACTGCCATCAAGTGCATGCATTCAGTGCCTTCACTATGCTTGAGGCTTTTAAGTTTATTATAACAATACAAGTAAAAAAGAAACCCCTCACTCCTTCAATAGTTTCTCAATCAATATTTAGGTTATTTTAATTGCTAATAACTTTTAATAATTGCTATTTTATAGGCTGTTTACTTTATACCATTTTGCACTGTCTACTCTGCTGCTGTAACTCTTTAAATTTCCCCGTTGTGGGACGAATAAAGGAATATCTTATCTGATCTTTGCTAAATTTGAATAATGTACTTTTCAAAATAACAAGAAAATCTTACGAGGTCTTCAAAGTCCTTATTGTCAGCACTTATGTATTTAGGAGGGAAGGGTCTGAGCAGAGAGTCCCTCTTGTAGTTTTGTGCAGCGGCGACAAACAGGCTGCACCGGAGGTCAGCTGCCACCGGGTCTCTGTGCAGACAGGAGCACACCAGCTCTCTGACTGCCTCAGGGGGGAGCGGGGGCTGCATTCCCGGCACTGCAGACACAAGTGAAGAGAAAGCACACAAGTGAGCACAGGCAAAAGTTAAGTTAGGTGATAACCTTGGCATCATCCTCAACCCCGCCCTTTCTTTCAAACCACACATCAGAAACGTCACCAAAATATCCTTTTTCACCTCTGCAACATTGCACGGCTCAGATCTTCTCTCTCCCCCTCTGCTGCAGAAACCCTTATCCACGCCTTCATCACCTCCAGACTTGACTATTGCAACAGCATTCTTTACGGCCTCCCCTCCACTGACCATGCAACACCGAATCAACTTCAAGATCCTGCTCATCACCTACAAAGCCCTCAAGAACCTCGCCCCCTCATACCTGACTGACCCCCTCAAACGTCAGTCCCCATCTCGCCGCCTCAGATCATCAGATGCTAATCTCCTGTCCCCCATCAACAAGTCCAAGCAGCGCACTTTGGGGGACAGAGAGCTGCCTCGGCTCTCTGGAACTCTCTCCCTCCACACATCCCTAACTCTTCAATCATCAAAAAAACACCTCAAGACCTACCTGTTCAAAAAGGCAAACAACACATGACCTCTACCCCCGCCCCACCTCTGTCCCTGTTCTGTTTTATTTACCCGTTTTATTTTTAGTTTTATTTTATGTAAAGCGACTTTGAGTATTCAGAAAAGCGCTATATAAATCCTATGAATTATAACAGTGAAGCAAACAGGGGAAGGGATACAAGGGCTGTATTGGTGTATGGGTAATCGTTCATTAATGCATATAAAATATGTAATATTTATATAATGTGTAATTAATATATATGTAATGAATATAAAATGTAATTAATATAACATGTAATGAATATAAAATGTAATGAATATAATATGTTATGAATATATAATGTATGTGTATGAATGTATGTGCTTTGGCAATAACATGTCTTTGTTGATGCCAATAAAGCAAAATTGAATTGAATTGAATTATAAGGGCTATGAAACAAGTCTTAATGTCAGTCATAATAAAATAAATGCACTGACACAAATTTAATCTGCCTACAGAAGAGGATTAGGGCCACCAGAGAAATAAAAAAAAATTGAGGTCAAAATGTTTTATTATTATTATTATTCTTGTTCTGAGAAAAGTCCGAATTCTGAGATTAAAGTCCGAATTCAGAGATTAAAGTAAGAATTATGATATTAAAGTCAGAATTCAGAGATTAAAGTAAGAATTCTGAGATTAAAGTCCGAATTCAGAGATTAAAGTCAGAATTCTGGGGAAAAAAGTCAGAATCATGAAAAAAAAATCAGAGTTCTAAGATTAAAGTCAGAATACTGACTTTTTAATCATAATTAGAATAATAATAATATTAATATTAATATTAATATTAATAATAATAATAATAATGAAATTTCACCGTATCTTTTTTTTCTGAGAAAAAAGTCAGAATTTCGAGATTAAAGTAAGAATCATGATGTTAATCATTTTAATTCTCAAAATTCTGACTTTTTTTCTCATAATAATAATATATATTTTTAAAATTACATTTTTTTTTTTCCAGTGGCCCTAATCCTCTTCCGTATCTGCCTTATCGATTAAGGGTTGCATTCCATGAAGAACTTTTCTCCCTCATCACCTCTTACTGGGAATGACGTTTTCTGATTGCCATGCAAAACTTAGCACAACACCACACCACCTGTTCGTAAGGGACCCTACACGTCACGTAAACTGGTCCAGGTTGGCTCTTCTAGTGCTGCAAACTTAAGCACAACGTTACTTTAGGAAAGATTTAACTTTTAAATTCAGTATGAAAACAAAAACTGACACTTTAAAATATAAAGACACAACTTGATCTGTTTCCTGTGCGGACAACTCTGCATGAAATAGTTGACGTTGGTGTTCAGTTCCTGCAATAAGTTAGCTAGTAATGTTGGCCCCAGCATAGCAGAATGTGAGGAAGCTAGCAACACTAACTAGCATGAGCTTAGCTACAACAAGTGAAGAGCTGCTAATGTGTCTGTCTCCGAGGAGTCTCACATCATTCAGCATTGACATACTAATGTAGGATCCCGAAAGCATCAGGGAAACTCACTATAAGCATGTTTCATTAGAAAGACACCGGTTTTATATCATAAATTGCAATTACCTTCAGTCTTCCTCAACTCATAGCACTGCACGAACAGCTAATGTTAGCATTGGGTATTGCTGCGTTCATGTACCGTGGAAATTCGGGAATTGTTATTTAAGCTCATGGACGCTATGTCGAAACACAAACATTAGAAATGGAGAACAGTAGAGTAGCGAGTCGGTAAAATAATAAAGAAGATGAGCATAATTCAATTACCAGAAAACAATTTCAGTGTGTGATTTTTTTCGTTTTGCGATTGTCAGAAGCATCAATAGTTTTGAAAGTTACGAGGAAACGTGAAAGCAGCGTGTATCATTCAGAAGTGAAAGCAAGAAAAAAATAACTTTCTCAAATCCTAACATTTACCCTGAGCCTCTGACAGAAATTACTCAAGCCAAGGGTAATAATGACATGATGGTATTAGCTCAGCAAAATCAAAACGTATTTCATAAATGAATTACACATCAGGTATAAGTCAATAATGTTTAGTTTAGTTTAGTTTAGTTTAGTTTGGTTTAGTTTAGTTTAGTTTGTTTATTATTCATCATGTCGTGCACCTTAAGGTGCCCAGCCCATATGGACTTACAAGACACTACAAAAACAAAACAAAATAGGAGCAACAACATAAGAAGAAAAAGAAAAATAGAAGAAAGAAGAGGAGTTACAATACTGCACATGTCCAACAATGACCTAAAGTAATTCAAAAGCACAGTGGTACACTTCAGACATTTTACAGTGACAACAACTAAATCAGACATAGAGTGTGCTCCTACGCTGCTGAACAGCATTTAACACAAACTGAGCAAACTGGAACACTTTGTGTGTAAACAGGAACTGAAGTCTATCTTCATCAGACATGGAAAACAAATCAGGACAGTTTTCTGATAATTTGTTGAAAAGGAGGCACCTGAGATCATGATATGAAGGACAGTAGAATAAAAAATGCATTTCATTTTCAACTTCCTCCAGATCACACAAGGAACACTTTCTCTCCTCCTCTGGAACAGAGTGGAAGCAACCTGTTTCTAATGCCAGAGAAAGGATACCACATCTCAGCTGAGCACAGACAGACCTCTGAGCTCTGGTTAGGTTAAGGGTGACGTAAAGCTCTGGATGATACATTTTTTTTAACAGACAATATGTTCTTAGTTTGAGTTTCAGATCCTTTTGTACGGCATTCCAGGTCCAGGGAAGGCCTTTTTTCTAAGTTCAGTCCTGACCAATGTATTGAATTTAATTATTCTTCTGTGCTTTTGTTGCCGCATTTGGATGGTATGAAATGCATTGAATGTTCTTTGAGAAAGAGTATTTGTTGTATGGAACAAATATGCCAGATAAAGAATTGAATTCCCTATAATGTGTTTTATATGAGCTGAAAATGGTGGTAAGGTACTCAAAATGTAACTCTGTTTTGCACATATATTCTTTGTGAGCTTTGATAACCCTCACCCCAAGTATCTGAAACTTCAACCATCATTGTGTTTTTGATATATTTGCTGTGGTGGACAGTAACAAAGTACATTTACTTGAGTACTGTACTTAAGTACATTTTTTTGAGTATCTGTACTTTACTTGAGTATTAATTTTTTGGGGGGAACCTATTAATTTAGACTCCACTACATTTCTATCAGTGCTCTATTTACTCACTACTTTTGCTTTGAAGTCAGCTCATGAATTTCCTTCTCTTTTCTGAAATCTGATCCCTAAGACGGGAAAATGTGTTTGTGTAGTTCTGTTTGTCTCAGTGGTTTAGTTGTAACTGTATATCATGCGTCTCCACGGTTGAACGGGGAGCAAACACAGAGCATTACTCAGATCAGGGAGTTCATTTAGAGGTGGTAATGATGGCTATAATTCTCCACCTGAGCACCCATCTACATATCTTCAGCCCGTGTTAGAGGTTTTTTAAATGAAGAATGATACAGATCTTTTGAAATGTTGTCCCTGTTTCCCACTCTGCCCGAACATACAAACATTCACTGTCCAACCTGAGAAAGCGTGTTGAGATACGTAACATTTGTTTAATTCCAGATGAACATTTCAAACTTAGTTGTCTGTGCTTGGAGTAACTTAGTTTCTGTTTTTATTCAATGTTATAGTTTTCAGAGATTTCAAATAATGGTTTCTAAATAAACATAATGTATCAGAATGTACTCCTATGTATTCTTGACTGCACTTATGTATTGTGAAAATACAACATTTTGAGATAGTTTAAGAAGTACTTTGAATACTTCAGTATTTTTAAAAGCAAGTACTCCAGTACTTTAACTCAAGTAATAATTTGACTGAGCAACTTTCACTTGTATTGGAGTAATATTTGACCTGGAGTATCTATACTTTAACTTAAGTAATGAAGCTGTGTACTTTTTCCACCACTGTATATTTTTATAGTGACTTATTTTGTCTATCTGGAGACCAATCAGATCAGATGTGTAATGCCTCCACTGATTTTCAGCACTGTGGACAGCATCACCAAGGGGCGGGACCTGATGATGTCCCTGCTTTATGATTGGTTTAATCAGGCCAGCGTCAAATCCAGTTTTTCTGCTGGGCCCGGGTCCTGCCCGGGCGGGTAAAAGCAGCAGAGGGAGGAGGGGGGGTATGTGCGTAAAGAAAAGACCTTACGTCACGTGACCGCCTCTTACCCTCGAACCCATCATTTGAGAAATAACGTAACATATTTCAGTGTGAACAGTGCCTGGTCTGTCTGTTTCCTCCAATGTGTTTTCTTGCTGATTAATCCAGAGGATGCTATTTCAACGAACAGAAGGATTCTAGCGATATTCTCGGACTAACCTGGAGGTAAGGCGTTTGAATCATTGCATTTCATTAATTACAACATCTGAATGAAGGCGGGGGATGAATGCATTGTATTAAATCGGATTCCGGCTTCCATAAAACCTGAAAATCTCTACAATGCACCGGTTTATCTATGTGATGAGTTCGGGCTTGACCTGCTCGCCGTCAATCCGGATGAAGAAGATGAAGCACGGATGCACCGTGTCGCACAGGCTGAAGGACGCTTCTCCATCGCCTGTGATCACGATGCACTGTGCCCTACTGCAGCATCCCTGCTATCCACCGAAATAATACACATTTAAGGCATCTTTTTCAGTTATAATAAACGAGATCAACCCGTACTACACTATTTTTCTCTGCAGGGATTGCTTGATTTTGTGGCAGAAAGATGTCCTTCAGAGACATGCCCTACATCCTACATCATGTGCGTTGAAATGTGGTTCACAAACAATCAAATAAATGTGGAAGCTGGTGGATTACAGACTCGGAGACAAAACAGACCACTGTACTAATCATAAATAGTCAAATCTGAAGAATATGCAGGCCTGTAACACGCCTATTTCGCGTCCATAGGTTATAAGTACATGATGGGAATGGCGACAAGGCCACAATGTCCACCCACAGCGCGCATTACAGCTGTAATATGTGGTCAAAAAGCATGTTTGCTTTTATGTATGATGCACCAACAAGGATGGGCACACTGGAAGGGGAGAACTATTACCTCTGATCAAACTATATAGGGGTTTAAAGCCTTTGATTTGATTCTAGTGTGTGCATACATTCACAGGGAAGCCTATGAAGGATGGTGGCCTGTTGACTACAAGGAGATCAGTATGAGAGGGATGTATTCATAAAACACCCCATTTTTTTCTCTGCAGCTTGGTTTTGAAGGAATCTGAGATTGAAGTCTGTGTTCCTCTTTGTGAGTAGAGGAAAATACTGAGCGGTCATCATGGCAGGTGAGCTTTCCTCTCTCAGAGTGCTCTCTCATAGCTTGCTGTTAATGCAACATCAACCCATTTACAAAAGCTGGACTGTAATCATGCATGCAGCTGTCCTGACTTGATTTCTGTATGAATTTGGTGTGTGGGCAGCCGCCTTGAAATGTGTCTTTGTGTCCTAGAAAACAACTTCCCTCCCCTGCCTCGATTCATCCCCCTCAAGCCATGTTTTTACCAAGACTTCAACGAGATCCCAGACCAGCACCGCACCATGTGCAAGAGGCTCTACTACTTATGGATCTGTGAGTGCACCTGCAGCCAACGTTAATGTGCTGACTGTATGCGTTACATTTTCTCTGCACCTAATGTATATTGGGTTTGCATCATGCTATGCTCCACCTCTGTTCCTTTTCTGCTGTGCCACTGTGTTTAACCCAAAATATTATGAAAGCCAAACATCATAAACACTCCAGTGTAGCTCTGGAACCAGATCAACTGGTCTCACTGTCTGGGGCAGAGCAGTTCAATAATTTTATGTTTTCTAATTAATTTTTATGAGTATTGTCCAGATTTGACTATCAACATCCTCACAGATCTAATATCTAGTTGATTCTGAATAAGTCAATTGCCATAAAAATATTGTTATAAATATTTAAAGGTATTTTTAAGCAAAATTCAAATTGTCTGATGTTCCATCCTCTTAAATGTAAAAAAATTATGTCTTATTTATTGCTCAAAGTTGATTGATGTTTCTCTTTTGATTCTGGTCTTCAAAGATATTTTGGACCCTGACACTTTTACAAGTTTTTTTCATTATATTTTGTTATAACATTGACAAGACAACTGATCTATTAACTGAGGAAATACACAGCATACTAAAACATAATGAAAGCAACAGTAAGTTGCTGCATTTAGTGATAACAGTGCATAAAAATGATGTTGACAGTTTACATTGAAATAAGCATTTTGGTATGTTTTTCATCATCACATGTAGGTTCTGCTGTTTGAAAACAAGAATGTAAGTCTGGTAAAAAGTAGTCTAGTCTGTACTCAAGGTTTAGTCATTGTAGATTAGAAACTTTGTGCTGTGTGTGCTATATAAATTGTAGTTCCAGGATCTATAAGATTACTGCAGCTGTAATATAGGACTGGGTATGTTGTGTTGTGTAGTTGCAGAGACTCCTGGTGATTCAGTCCTGCTGAGCTATGAGTAATGCAGCCTATGGGACGTTTGCCAAACAGGTTTTTTGTCTTCAGTCTTTCATGTCTTGGTCATCCCTTCTCCCTCTCTGTAATGCTGACAGTGAACAGTGCAACGCTGGCTGTTAATCTGATTGGGTGCTTGGCGTGGATGTGTGGAGGTGGCGGAGCGACCAACTTTGGCATGGCCTTCATCTGGCTCATCCTTTTCACCCCCTGCTCCTACGTGTGCTGGTTCAGGCCCATCTACAAGGCCTTCAAGTGAGCTGCTTGAGCATGACTCAACGATAGTACCTGCTGCTCAGCTGAATGACATCATCTCTAACATTGATTACTCTCTGTATGCAGGACCGACAGCTCCTTCAACTTCATGGCTTTCTTCTTCGTCTTCATGGCCCAAGTGGTGATTAGTATTATCCAGACTATTGGCATTCCAGGCTGGGGAGTGTGGTAAGAGTTTCAGAGTATGATCAGTCAGAGATAGGTTACCTAAGATGTTGATTTGGAGGACTAAAAAAAATTCTTATGAAATAAATTATGTGGAACTTTGATGATGATGATGATGATGTCCCTGACACATTTTTACTCTTTTTAAATAACGTAGTTAACCTTAATGCTCTCTACGCAAGTATCTGTATTATTATTATGTCTCAACATATTTATTCAAATATCTCCCAACTCTACTTAACCCTCCTGTTATGTTGCAGGTCAAATTGACCCTTTTTAAAGTCTATTTTAGGCAATATTTGCCTTCCAAACCAGCTAAATGCTGCATAAAAATATGGGCAGCATGTGACAGAAGAGGAGTCGTGTTAATTTATCAACATCACTTCATGAAAAAAAAATCAAAATGTAAAATAAAATAAACAAAAATCTATGTCATGTAAAACTATTGTATTTATATTTAGGGCTTTCCAATTTACATTTAAAAAAGTTTTAACATTCATTTTAATGAAAAACGAGTGAGTTATCCTCATTGAACCATGATCTATGAGAACTAAAGAACACCAATGAACTAAATCTTGATTTAAATGGTTACTAATGGGGTTAACAATAAGATTCAAAAACCATGTTTATTGGGATTTTTTGGGGTTCGGACACTTTTGGATAAATGAATATGCCCCGGGTCAAATTGACCCAGGAATATTATTGCTGTTCCAGAGAAATGAACATAACAGGAGGGTTAAATGATGAAAATGCATTATAAAGAAATGCCATGCCACCATGTTCCTATGTATCATTGCAAGCAATGATACACAAGCAAGTAATTTCACAAGCCTTTGAAAATTTACACACTTCATTGTTCAGAGATAATTGAGAATAGGCTTCTCCAAAGGGCTCTAACTGTCTGCTGGGTTCATTTGTTTGTAGAGAAAACCTCTACATGATGCAGAAATAGCTTCAAAAAGTCCTAAAACTTTGTCATATTACCTTTGAACTGTGATTTCTAAAGTCTGGCACTATGACCCCACCTTTTAATACTAACAGTGAGATTACTGTGGGACCCTCAGCTTTTGGTGTTTGCAAAACCGACTACATTGATATTTGTTTTTAGAAAAAGCTATGAGCACCTACTGTTTTCAATATGCTTGTGGATGTACAGTTATTACCCTGCACTGACGCAGAGTTAAAAGGAAATTGTGCCGTCATTGGGAATTTTAAGACCCTGATAATCTAGAAATATAACATCTGATTATTAGGATTTGATGACTACAATTGGGTACTGAGGTTTTAAAGGTCCTCAATTGCAAAACGCAAAAACCTGTCTCTTTCAAGTGATGCATTATCGCCCCCAAGACACCTCTACCTTAAATCAACATATACTGTATGTCCAAGCAACTAGAACATTATGAGGCTGCTGATTTATGAGCAACAAAAACTGTACTGAGTTGTTTTTAATTGTCCCAATCAGTGGCTGGCTGGCTACCATCACATTCTTCAGCACCAACATTGGCTCAGCTGTGGTCATGCTGATTCCCACTGTGATGTTTACTGCCGTGGCTGTACTCTCCTTCATCGCACTAACAAAGGTAACAATACACTTCTACTTCTTTCACTAAAAAAGTGTTTCTGATTCCTCTGTGGATGCAGATATTAGTATTTTTAAGTGTCTGTATTTGTTAAAAGATTTTATAGAGATACTGCTTTGAGTATGTTACTCTTGAACCCATTGTCAGTCATTTTTATACATTCCTGACTGAATATTCTTGGTAATAGCCTCTTAGCTTCTAGCTACAGGGTGTGTTTGTGTCTCCTCAGTGATTGTTCACATTTAAGGTCCATGCTGTGCTACCTTTAGGGTTGCAAAGGGGTGGACAATTTTCCGTAAAGTTCCTGGTAAATTTCCATGGGAAGTTAAGCTGGGGAATTTTGGAAATATTCAAAATTGGAAATTTTCCATGGGAATTAGCTGGGAATTGAGGGTAATTTAATGGAAAGGTATCATATCCAAGCATAAATATTTGTTTTGTCATAAGCAGACATCCATCCAACATAATAAAATTAAAACAGATTTATGTGTAAGTGGAACTTTATCAACTGTTAAATATTTTATTGGACAATCAATTCTTTCATTGAAGAACAAAAACATGAATGTTGAGTTAAGTATTACTCATCCCCCCGACCCAACCCATTCAAAAATGAACAAAAATGCATTCCCAACAAAATCCCATTTAAAATGCAAATAAAAAACATCTTCCCTCAAGCTTCTCAAGCCTAGCCTCTGCAGGATTCTAGAATTCATCTGTGCATGTGATGGAGGAATACACAGTGCATGTAGGGGGCGTGGCCTCAGCCCATATATATTGAACTGTACTTACATTAAATCTGGTTGTTTTAGTCAGGATTATGCTAAAATATATTTTCCCCAACTATATTTAAGTTCCCTATTAAGAGCCAACCTTCAATTTAGTAAAGTCCTGGTTTATTCCCATGGAAAGTTTCCAACTTTGAAAATTCCCAGAATTTTGCAACCCTAGCTACCTTCTGGAGTAGGTCTAAACTTTGTGGCTTATATACACAAGATAAGAAGTAGATATGAAAACTTTAGCAAACTAAGTTTGGAAATTAGCTAAATGAGCTACCTTCCTAATTAACCTTGCTTGCTTATGCTTGCATTGATTTCGGCAAACATGCTAACTTACTGTTTACTCTTGTTGTTTTAACACCAGCTAAGTCATTGGTAGCTTCCACAAAATCAGTGTCATCATATATGGAGGCCTGACATCAGTTAAATGTATTTGCAAAGTACGACTTAGATTACGTTCAATAAATATTAAAATGATTTTGTAGATACACAATATGTAAACTCCCATGTGACCAATTCTGTCGTCGTTCAAGAGACTGATGACAAAATGCTTGTTAGTAAAGTAGGCCAGCTGCTGAGTGTGTTTGAGCTCTTGATATTTCATTGATTTGAGCTATAATTTTGAAACCTTTGAGTATTTTTAACTAATCTCGGACAATTTAACACCTTGTGGTAATTTGCTTGGGTAAGCAGCTGAAAGTGTAGGATTTTCTGCTTACTGTGATATTTGGTGGACTCCTGGCACATTCTACTGTCACCTTGCCTGAAACGGACTCCAGGTATGATCAAATGAACTAGACTATAATTTTGGGGTTATGTGTCATCTAAATCATTGCGTAACCAACTCCTGGCATTCAAAATGGAATTGCAAGCATTGACTGATTCTTTAAGAAATCAGTATGATTTTAGTTTGACCATGGTAATGAAAAACATCATAAAACACATTGATCTTTTGAACTACTTTGCAGGTGCATAACTTCTACCGTGGTAGTGGAGGCAGCCTGGGTAAGGCCCAGGAGGAGTGGGCCACTGGAGCCTGGAAGAACCCTCATGTCCAACAGGCCGCTCAGCAGGCGGCGATGGGAGCTGCACAAGGAGCCGTGCAGCAGAACCAGTACTCAGCAGCTCCCACCTACAACTATGACGACCCAATGTAGGACAGAGGAGGGGGCCAGGCTGCCGTGTGGGAGAGTTAAAAAGGGATCAATTAAGAACACAACTCAGAATTAGGTGCCCTTCATTATAACACGGTACAATTCAAACAGAACAATGTCATGATTTTTATTTGTAGGGAGTGTGCTTTTATTTGATTCACAGGCGTGACATGGGAGTTAATAATTAAAGTCAGTTCACCTTTGAATCAACAGCCAGTAATTAAAAAGCTGCTGTTTGTTTTATAATCTCTTATACTGCTCTGTTTTAGCCGGTCAGTGTGTTGCTTTAAAGTGGAGAAACAGAATATTTGTAAAACCAGAACCCTGACCCTCTTCAGTTTATTCAGGTTGGATAATCTGTTTGAAACAGAGAGACTCCTCCGCCTCTGCCTCCTGTTAAACATCTTGAAATTACATTTCATCTTTTTCAATGGGTTGTAGAAACTCCATTGTTCCATTAGTCTTTAAGGTCTCCAAACACTAAATCATTTGACGCTCAGTTGATGGACTGCCATTGTTTGAAATCCAGTACATGCAGAATGTGTAGAGACGTTTAAATGAATGATTTGACTATTTAAAAATGCTTCTCGCAGAGAGTAAGATGACATGATGACTACCCCATGTTGTCTGTGTTTCAAGCTGGCAGAAATTTTCCCTCAGTGCATATGTTGATATGATTAATGTCTCCACGCAGAATCAAAATTTTACTATGAAAGATGTTTTTTTAACACAGGAAAATTATTTTAAGGTTGAATTAGAGAAAACAAACGAGGACATAAATTACTTAAAGCTATTCCAGAGTCACTTTCTGCAATATTTAATACATTTAATTCTTGCAGAAAGCTTTTATACTTCATATACTGGTGACCAGATTGTTTTTTTTGTTTTATTAACATGTGAGAAGATGATCTGTGTCAGAAAAACCCTGTCCGTTTCAGTCGTCATTTTTACATACTCTGGACAGGTGATGACTCCCTGGTTCTTAATTCTACCTTTAAAGCCCAGGCAGTGGAATCATGCTGGGCTCTCGTCTCCCTTTGATCACCTGTATTCAAGCATTCAGGAGGTGTTTGGTTCTGTCATTGCACACTGGTTATGTGTTAAGCAGGTTGATTTCAGTGAAAACACAACTTTAACATGTTAAAAGTGAAGCACATGCAGTATTTAGGATTGCAGTTCATTGGATAAAACATTCCAAATCAATGTTGTACATGTTAAAAGTGAAAGAAAACCAAAACACATGCAGGTTTAATGTACAGTAAATATTAATAATCATTGTTGTAGGTGGTCATAGCATCGTATGAAGTGATGGATGTTCTCCCCCCCTTTGGCGAATTCTCCCACGTACCCCTACATGTAAATGCTTAAATGACTACTTGTTTCTGAAGCTCTGGATTTCAGGCCTTGGTGTGTCATTTTGTGGCTGTTGGTGTTATTCTATGAGTAGCTGTAATATGATATTAACATAAAGAAAACAGACTATAAAATCAAGCCCATTATTTCCTTTTTTTCCAGTGAAATTGAAAAGGGGGAGTTTTTATGTGTAGCCCTCGTGAGGCTGGAGATGGTGTCATATTGATTTGTCTGAAAACGTCTTCAGCATTCAGTAGGTGATGATTACAGTCGAACAGTATTAGACTTGAAACAAATGTGAAGATTTGTATATGAATGCTCGTTGTTCCAAAACCTGTGAAGCGTCTTGTCTGATTGTGATGATGTGATATTTAATATAGGCTGTTGTTTTTACTTTTTTAGTTGTTTTTTTGTATCTCCAGATTTTTTTTGTGCGTATTTTGGATGATGTGTGAGTGAGTTTGAAGTTGTTGTCTTTCCATGGCTGTTTTTTTTTTTTTTTTTTGATTACTACAATTTTTTGAAAGTTTAAAGTAATGTTTGCACTTGGTGACCTGTTGACATCAATGCAAACTGAATTCACAGTAAATCACAGTGCAGCAATATTAAGATAGATATATTCAAAGTAGATTTATTAGGAGTTAGTGGGTCCTGTTGTGCAGGCCTCAGATTTAGACATGAATCATAGAGACCCACAACTTAATGAAATTGGGTATTGTTTTCCAGTTGGACACTAGTATAATCAAACATTTCACCAGCAGATGCACATACAGTAACCTTGAGTGTAACCCTATAAACTGTACCATCCACACGTTCATCTGTTAGTAAATGCACAAAGTTTAGCCAATCGTAAATTAAGTGTAATGGAGGTACAAAGATGAACCAACAAGCTACTTTCCTCTGTGTGTAGTGCGCTTTCATGGTAAACTTTGAATGAGCCCATTATTATGTACATACAGCACAGTTAATGTGATTATTGGAATTACAGCTGTATAGTTATCATGTAGCAAAAAACACTGCATTTCATGTTGCTGTATCAAAGCTTCTGAAAGCCATTTTCCATTTGACCACACCTATTGTTCCCACATGTACTGTATATTGTTTGATATGTATGATCATGTACTATATCATAACTAGATATAAATATATAATTACTCGAGGTGAGGTAAATATTAGCCATGGATAAACACATCCAGTAGAAACATGCTCTGATAAAGGTGAATGAAAGGAGGCTGTGTCTCCATGAGCGAGGTCAATGAGGAATACATTTTTGTGTATTACTTTTGTATTATTTGGTCTTACCCTGATAGATATTAAACAATTCTTGTTGCATCCCGTTTGATTATTTGTTCAGTTTGCATACAGATCTTCAACACACCGGGCAGGATTTCACAAACTTTGCCGTAGATGGAGAAGGAACATTAACTTCTAATTGTGATGAAGAGTAAAATTTGAATTCTGAGCAACTATTAATTACCACATAGTAAAAACTATCTTAACAAACACATACAGTTTTTCCTTTGCTGCTTGTAAAAAGCTCATTCTAGCAACCTTTGTATCTGTAATTGACCATGGTGATGTTCTTTATATGCATGCTTCCTCAGTCACTCTGAAAATGTTGGACTTGGAGTACCATGATGCATTGCCGTTTGTTTCTGGTTTAGGTTTCTGCACACATCACTATATCTTGTATGAAAAGGTAGGCTTGTCTTCCTTACACAACAGAAGAATGGAGCATTGGTAAATCTTTCTTCATAAGGCCATACTACAGGAGCTGCCGTCTTATTTATGCTCTTTATTGACTCCTAAAGTTGTCAGTGGCTGTCATCTTCGGTCCCATGGACAAATTATTTTTGTCATTCCTCGGACTCGCTCTGCATTTGGTAAAAGTGCTTTTAATATCTTTGATCCCTCTTCTTGGTTTGAGCTTCAGGGTCGCCAGAAACTGGATTCTTTAATTCGATTGGAGGATTTTAAAACTAGGATAAAGGGCGATCTGATCAGCTTGTGCACATGTTTTAGAGCTTAACACTGCTAATTTATAAATTGATGTAACTTTTTATGCTGCTGTCTTGGCCAGGACTCCCTTGTAAAAGAGACTTTTTAAATTAATGAGACTATTCCTGGTAAAATAAAAGGTAAAATACAAAAATAAATACAAAAATACAGTTGTGCTCATAATATTACATACCCTGGCAGAATTTGTGATTTTTTTGGCCATTTTTCATGAATGATAAGAGCAACACTTTTTTTCACTCATGGTTAGTGGTTGGGTGAAGCAACATTTGTATCAAACAACTGTGCTTTCTCTTTTAATATCATAAAGACAACAGAAACTACCAAAGAAACCATCAATTCTGCCAGGGTATGTAAACTTATGAGCACAACTGTATATGCAGAATCAATTTAAAGTTATACCAACTAATAAACCTGTAAAAAAACATACTTTAAATTTTAATTCGGCTGATAATCAACAAAACACAAGATATCCTTTTTTTTTATTAAAAAAAAATGTATTCCTTCTTCTTAGGTGATTTCATGCTGGAGTCTAATTTTTTATTTTATTGAAAAATATCAAAAATAAGTCTGCCATTCTTTGATAAATAGTATGCCTCATTTAATGCATTTTTTTATTAAAAAAAATCTGTCTTCATAATTTTTCTCTTTAACATTTATAATAAAATCAATCATTAAAAAGCTGTTGTTGAGCTTTATACTGAAACTTTGAGAACTTAAAGCCCCTGATACGTTTTTCACTTGTAATAAAACAGACTGAAATTTGCATTCGATGCTTCTTTAACAGCTACAAAAGAAAACAAGACCACCAATGTTAAGATTGACTTTTTTTATACAGTGATTTTTAATGCCTCAAACCTCTGGTGCAGGTTAGGCGCCAGACAAGGAGATTAAAAGCACGCTGCAGACACAGCTTTTTATTACATTTTACACAATAAAAATTCTTAATGAGAAAGTCATTTGATTGTTAAAGCAGGATGACATTGTTTGATGAAAAAAAAACAAAAAACTACTTACACATGTACAGGACAAATTCAGCCGAGAGTACAGGTACTGCTTTGTCCACAGGGGGCGCAAAAATCAACACAAACTGAAAGTTCCCCACAGGAGCTTTAAACAGAGAACTGTCTTCCTATTAATGCAGGATTTCTGGATTTTTCTCAAAAAATATCTCTAAAAAATAAAACTACAAAAAAAACCCAAAGTGTGAATAAGTACCAAAAAATATTATTTCCAGGAAAAAGCAAAAAATACGTTTTCTTTGAGGCAAATTGTGGATGTGGTTGTGAGACAGGAAACGTTACCTATATTCAGCCATTTGATACATCATACTCTTTAAACAGAACAGTTTTCATTACTACGTCAAATTAAAACAGCAGTTAGTTATTTCATCCACTAAATATTTATCTAACAGAAGAAGAGATGTCAGTATCCTGGCGATATCTGCAGTCAATGAAGTAACCACAGAACTCTCATCCACTCATCTATTGACTCAAATAATACACCGGGAGAACAGTAAACCAGAGATAATCTTAAAATTCTTTATTCATAAACTTGATGCAAGTTTACAAATTACTGTACATGGTCAAAATTTCTTCAAATGGAAAATGAAAAATAAAACAAAACCAACATGAGCCAAGGGCGCCAGACCTGATCATCTGTTAGCTGGTGCCAGATAATGAAACAACAGTTGAGATAAATGAAGCTTTTTTTCAACTCACAGTCCAGAAAGAGAAGCGTGCAAGTCTGTTCATCACGGCATCACCTTAAAATGTAATCATCTCTTAACGTCCCCTCTGAGCGGAGTTTGGCATTTTTTTCAGGGAGGGAATCACACAGGCAGACAGGCTACGAAGCGGGAGGGGGAGTTGTTTCTTAAAACTAAAAAAAGTAATTAAAAAAAACTCCCCTGTACAGCTAAACAACACAGACTGACTTAGAGGTGAGGACAACCTGATAACTCCACCCCCTCAACTGTAACAGACATGTAACAACAAGATGTGAAGCGGTGTGCTAAGGAAAAAACAAAAACAAAAACATCTTTCCTGATTAAATATTCAGCTAAGAATGTGTGTTAGATTTGACCTCTCCAGGCACATTATTGCCAGTTGTGCAAAGTTGTTTATCAGAAATATTTTAAAGATCACACACTGAGAACTTTTCAGCAGAAGCCAAAAAACGACAGCAGTTTGTATCAATGAGCAGTTAGCTTGGATGGTCATCATGCTTCTGCAGTACTATTAAAATGGCCTCCTTATTGTTAATGTCCTGCCTCCTGCATGGTTTGATTTAGATCAAACATGTGGCCATATTATCATAAAGCTCTATGTTTTCTTTGACATCAGATCAGCGGGTAAACACCCTAAATTACTCGCGGAACAGTGTTGATATATCCAAGAAAATACCCCCAAACACCAAATGTGCATGTTCAGATCCCCCTTCTAAGTATTGTTTGTTACCTGAGTTGCCATTCAAACATACTTTTGCAGACAGTGTTAACAGATAAACTGCAAAAGAGCCAACAGATTGATCAATACAGTGTGTGTCCTGTAGTATGGGGATCTGCACTACTGATGACGTACTACAGTATATTGCGTTATTGAAGTCAAAATAAAAGAGTGTTTCAGGTAAGTTCTCTCTTCATTGAACGCATCCTTTTTGCAACAATCCGAAACACGTCTGAAGTGTATTGTTGTGGCAAAGGAAGCTCTGTGCGTGGCGTTTAGTAGCTGATAGGGACAACTAAGGGAGTTAAGTTCAGCTGTGTGACGTCATGTAACATGGTAACAGTCTGAAATCCAAACTGGGCACGGGGAAACTTCAACAATCAGTAAATGTCTTGAATATTTGACTAAACATGTTTTGCCGCAAACCCGTGAGGAATGATGAAGAAAATAAATCACACTCTAACACCCTTCATTTAATCCCATCACAGTTCTGCTTCATCAAAGTCATCCACCATCAAATCCAGCTATGTTCTTTTTTTCAGAGCAGTTGAGTCAAGGCTCTAGTGCCACATGCTGATCTCTCTGCAAACAAACGGCTTTGTTTTTTAGCATCTGATCTACCAGCGAGCTCTGCAGCTATCGCCAGCTGAGAGACCGAGAGTCAAACTGAGTACCTGCTGGACAGATGTGTTAACTGAAGTAAAAGGCAAAAAGAGCTTTAACATTAGGTCTATTCCAGCCTCCAAAAATGATGCCACAACACTCATCGTATTATCCTCTGGAGGAAAAAACATCCACTCATCCTCTTATTTGATGTCCTTTGACCCTGTTTTAAGATGAATCACCACAAAATGTAGCACACGGATTCTGCTTGGCCCAAAATTCTTCACACCACTTTAACAGTCAGTAAGGACTAAAAGAGAGAGACTGGTAGTAGGGCTCCTCATTTTGAAAGAGAAGTGTCCAAAAAATTAAAATTGGCTCATTAATTTTCTTGGAGGATGAAATAAAATAAAAAAAAAAAGAAAAAAAAAGGGAAAACTTCTAAAACAACACTTAATTTTGTGTACCAGTTAACTTCCAAAAGAAACAGGGAAAAATAAGATAAGAGATTATGGTTAATAAAAACAGGTGCAGCGATATGCCTCTCAAAGAGCTTCTATATCAATCTTCTTTTAAAATGTTCCATTTAAAGAGGGGTAACTGACAGTTTGTGAAGCCCACTTTGTCAAAGCAGCTAAAAGAAAAAGCATTTCCCCTCACTTAAAGGGAGAAAGTTCTTTTTTTTAAAAGACAAATGAGCATGTTTAGAAAACAGGACGAGTGATTCCCTCACATCATCCTCCTCACTAAAACACTGAGGGGAGAAGCCGAGTGATACCAGAATATAAAGTCTTTTCCCGAAGCAGGGGGTGGGGGGGTGGAGGAATACCTGTCAGATGAGCCAACAAGATGGTTTCCGCACTAAAGATGATATATCCCCAGATAAGTCAGAGGGGGGGAAATATTCCAAAGAAAACAAGATACTTTGACCCAAAGACATGTTCTCAGTGCATAGTGGTAGTAGCTCTGTTTATCCATCCTCTTTGGGTGGTGTGTACCAGCCTGCAACAACAAAAAGACACACCTCTTTGACATGGGATTCAAAATGCTGATTGACTGTGGAGCCTGAAGAGTTCAGGAACATTTACTTACCATTCTTTTCATGAATCTGCACAAGGGATTTGTATGACTGTTGTGCTCTGGCAAGATTGTACTGGTTCTGAAAAACAAATGATGTTTTGTTAGATGCACAGAAATTGTTTCTTCCTCGACAGTAGAAAAAATTTAACTACCATCAGGATGAAGCACAAAAGGCAATGTTCAATATTCATTAGAAGCCAGGACAGTTTTGTGCATGCTGATGAGCATCTTCCTTTTCCTGAATGTTTCTACACTTCAATCCAAATATAAAAGAACTACTGCAAATACATCTACTATAATCCTCACTCAGTGTCTGTGTAAAGATATAGTGTCCCTTCAGTAAATGCAGCTGAAGCTTTACACTGAAACTCTCATTGTTCTCCTTCCACATTACATCAAGTGACAGGACAAAAGGATGTAAGTCATTAGGTTTAATAAGCCATGTTAGCATTCATCTGATCCCTGAACACTTCAATCATTAGTCCTTTTCACATTGACTGTTTAAGGCACTATATTGAAGCTCCTGTATCATCCTGCCTTGAGTCGCCCCACCCCAGGAAATGTGAAGTCAAACACTGGATCACCAATATTACGCGATTGCGGGGTCAATATGAAGGTACATAGTCAAGATGATGGTGCAGCTTCAACTTTTGCCGACTGAAAATATGAAACGGGCTAATGAACGGTTTCCTTTGAGGGGCAAAGGATTGATCTGTATAGGTTTGGGAGGGAGGGTTAAGCTCCAACTCAGCGCCTAAAGTGTGACTCACTGTGTCTGTTAAACTTTATCTTGACTCTACTGCTAAAATTCCCAAGAAAGTATAGAGTGTAGAAATGGGAATATTTAGTGAAATCTAGCATTCAGATTCTAAATTGGAACGCTTCCTTTCTCACCCTTTGCATCTCTGAAGCGAAGCATTGCCTTCGAGGACAAGATTTTCCTGTGATGCATTACAAGTATGACCCTCCATTTGTCAAGTTGTTTCCATCAATACAAATTCTTTTTTGCACAATTACCACTCTCTTCTTCATCTTCCAACCAGTGCATTACACCGGTGGCAACCCACTAATTAGAAAAACACTGTAGATTAATACTGAAGACATCAAAACTATGAAAGAACATATATGGAATCATTTAATTGACAAAAAAGTGTTAAACAAACCAGAATATGTTTTATATTTTAGATTCTGTAAAGTAGCCCCCTTTTTCCTTCATGACAGCTTTGCACACTCTTGGTATTCTCTCAGTCTGCTTCATGAAGTGGTCTCCTGGAATGTTTTCTAATTAACATGAGCTTTGTCAAGAGTTCATTTGTAGAATGACTTGCCTTCTTAATGTGTTTGAGACCATCAGTTGTGTTGTTCAGAGGTAGGGTTAGTACACAATGGATAGCCCTATTTGACTAATGTTGTAATACAGATTATGGCAAAACCATATGATTTCACAGTTTTGATGTCTTCAGTATTACTCTACAATGTTGAAAATAATTAACATAAATAAAAACCATTGAATGAGAAGGTGTGCAAACTTTTAACTGGTAGTTTATGATCCTTACTAGTTTGTTTGAAACACAGCATGACTGCTGCAAAGCAAGAAGGCTAAGGAGTCTCAAGTGTAATGTTTCTTTAATCATCAGAACACCCCGCCTCCCCTCCCCTCCACCAGATATATATTTCCTTTTTTTTTTGCACTAGATAAGAATGTGTCCCAAAGCATGCCTGACTATCCCTATTTAATGAATTAACTGCACCTCATACCTCCCTCTGAGAGCGGACTCTTCACCACATCTTTGAGTGAGGTCACTGACCTAACTATAAACTCTTTTGCCTTGAGATGAGGTTTAATGACATGCTGAGAGCTGACTTATGAGATTCCGTACCTTATTGGCTCCAAACTGCACCCTGGCTTTTCCTTTCACCAGAGTTGCATTTATCTGCATAATGACAGATTCTATGGAATAGGCACTGCTCCAGCCCTGAAAACAAATACAGCACAAAAGCATTAAAAGTGTTGTTGGAGGTTGGGGCAAATGGCATCGTAATATGGACCACACTCATTACACACCTGTTTTGTGAGAAGCTCCATGCACAAGGCCCCTCCTCCTAGAACATAACTGGGAAAATAACAGAATTTGGGATTAAAGACATGAAAGACATGATTTAAAAAAGTATGTATTTAATCAGGCATACACATCCTTTAACATATTTTACAAAGACTTGCTAGTTTGTTATGTTTATAAATGCTTTGGCAATGTCTTGATTTGCAGGAGAAGTTCTGACTTTTGCAAAGAGACGGTCATAAAATAAAGCCCATCCTTCACCTAGAAGCATAAAACAACTCTTAAAAGGATCCAATGTGACCTTTTGAGAAGCATGTAGAGCAAAGTAGCTTCACAACTGCAACATCTTCAAGCAATAGGTTGTGAACATAGACTGTATAAAATATGGACGTAGTATCCGTGACGTCACCTATGTGTTTCTTAAGCGCTGTTTTTTTTTGTTGTGTTTTTGTGCATTTTTGTCTTTAATGATAGGACAGCTGAAAAGAGACATGATATGTGGGGAGTAGAGAGTGGGGGAAGACATGCAGCAAATGCTCGACCAGCCGGGAGTTGGACCGGCGACCTCTGCAACGAGGACTGTAGCCTCTATACGTGGGGCGCTTAGACTGCTAAGCCACCAGCGCCCCTGACACGCTGTTTTGAGGCCAATCGCTTGACAGCAGCCATATTGCTACTGTCGAGCGATTGTGACGTAAAGAGGCGGAGTTTGAGCCTCCTAGCCAACAGCTACAGTGTTCCTGCCTGTCAATCAAGTCAGCTGTGCCTCTCATTGGAAGACTTGTAATCTCAATATCCCCGAAATTGCCACGTTATGAAAAAATTCATCCCCCTACATTGTGTGCTGATCAAGAAATGAGCTATCCAGACTACACTCGTCTTTTGTACCAGGCTGTAAACATGTTTATTTCTGCTGGAAAGATTGGCTTTTTTGAATTGGTGTGTATGTGGTTTCTGATACTTCTGGAGCCAGCCTCAAGCGGATCCTCGATGAACTGCAGATTTTAGCACTTCCGCTTTGGACTCATATTTTTAGACCAAAGGTTGCCACTTGGTTGTGAAGCAAACTCTCACTCAGCCCATATTAATCTTATCTGTTTCTATTCATGATGGGGAATCCAACTGAGTTACACTCTCCAAATTATTCTTAAATCCAGCATTGTGTGCAGAACAAATATAGACCAAACCCCAGAGAGCCAATACTTTCTTTTGGATCTGATGGATCATTACACACTCACCCTCCGGAGAGCACAGGTGAGACAACCCGTACAAACGGTGGGTCAAAAGGAAAATTATCCTGCAACAGAAAAAAGACAAAAATGTCAGTCTCAAGAAAAACTCTTAAACCCCCTGAGAAATGTTTTTGAATAATATCTTAGCACCCACTTTATACGAGAAATTGAGCAGAATGTAGTCCACTCCTTCCTTTTCTTTTAAGACCTGCAAGTCACTATGTAATGGACTATCTGGGTCTACCCTGTAATGAAGAAGAACAAGTCAAATCTCAAGAGTAATTACAAACGTATCCAATATTTGAAACACTTGGTAAATATGAAAGTAGAATAATGTGAAAACTTACGTCCTTAACTTGACATGCCATTCATAAAGGCTGTC
Source organism: Notolabrus celidotus (assembly GCF_009762535.1). NCBI lineage: Eukaryota > Metazoa > Chordata > Actinopteri > Labriformes > Labridae > Notolabrus > Notolabrus celidotus. Next base: position 24,995,531 of record NC_048277.1, read on the forward strand.
ACCGACTAGTTCGACTGAATAAATACCTGGGAAGAAACACAAACAGAGGTTTACTTTGATCTTCTGATAAAATGTTTTAAAAAATAACATCATCACCACTGGAAGTGAACAAATCTCTGCAGTCACCTGTCTTGTAGCTCTGTGATCTGTAGATCTCCCTGAGTTCCTTCATTAGGCGGTCTGAGGCTTGCACAGAGCCTGACACTGCACCCTGCAGCATAAATCACAAAGGTGAATCACACAGATGGTATATCACCGGAACATGTGGGATGATACAGTGTGATGTAGGTGGGCAGCTCTATATGAGTGTAATCACAGATCATGAGCTGAATGTTCATTTCTGTCTGTTACTAAGTCGCGTTTTGAAAGACAGTCGCATAAACTACAACTAAACTACCATGGCAACTACTTAAATGTTGTCTGATTTATTTTTTCAAGAAGCCAAACGTGTGTGAGGTCGTGGCTGAGTGATGCACTGGGTGTGTACAGTAAATGGTCTATTTACCTAGCATAGCAAGCCCTGAGTTTATGTAAACTCTTTACTCGACAGCAGCTACACATAGACTATAAAATATGGACGTGGTATCCGTGACGTCACCCATCTGTTTCTGAAGAGCTGTTTTGAGGCCAATCGCTTGACGGCAGCCATATTGGTGCTGTCGAGCGATTGTGACGTAAAGAGGCGGAGTTTGAGCCTCCTAGCCAACAGCTACAGTGTTCCCGCAGTCAGCTGTGCCTCTCATTGGAAGACTCGTAATCTAGATATCTTTGAAATTACCGCGTTAGAAAAAATTCACCCCCGTACAGTGTGTGCCGATCGAGAAATGAGCTATCCAGACTACACTCGTCTTTTGTACCAGGCTGTAAACATGTTTATTTCTGCTGGAAAGATCGGCTTTTTCCCATTCATGTGTATGTGACTTCCGGTACTTCCAGAGTCAGCCTCAAGCAGATCCTCGATGAACTGCAGCTTTTAACACTTCTGCATTGGACTCATATTTTTAGACTGGAGGTTGCCGCTTGAAGCTAAACGATGTCCGCAGTGACAGGAACAATGAGTCCGAATGCTACTTATTTATAATAATCCCTCCTAATTCAAATAAATAATAAGACCCAACACTATTTACTATGTACGTTAAGTTACATAAGTACACAGAGAGAGATAGAGTAGATCAAACATAACTGGCCACATATAAAATGTTAATGTTTGAAGTGTTTGCTGTATGTTTTTGTTGATTGTTACTGTTCTGTTTTTTTGTTTTATACTCTGTAAAGCACTTTGAATTGCTCTATGCATGAATGCTGCTCTATAAATAAACTTGCCTTGCCTTACTGTACATGAGCATGGCCACACTAATTTAAAGAAATCTATGTTTTTAGAAGAAATCAAGCTGAACAAATTGTGTCCAGTACCTGTAGTACAGTTTTATAGTATGGTGAAATGATCAAGAAGCAGCCCCTGGCTTCTATAAATAGTGAATGGTTGGTTAAATATAAAGACTTGCTGAACTCCTACACTGACAGATTTATCAGCAGCAGGGGTTTGATCAATATTCCAAATGAATTGCTGTTCATCTTATTTCCTTAGCTTGTAGTTACAGGCTGTGAAATGTGTTTACACTCCCGTCATATAAAGAGGTGACTTTAGATCTGGATCAGTTATTTAAGATGACATTAATCCTAGACTGAATGAGCACTTACATTCAAGTGATCCTGTCTCTGGTTTTTACGAATCTTCTCCAAGATTGCCAGGTTTTCTTTTTCTATCCCATCGTCCTCTGACTTTTTACCATCCACTGGCTCCTCTTCTTTCATGTCGTAATGGTCCAGATCTTGGTCCAGGTCAATGTCCTGCTGCGAGTGAAAAAAGAAATCAATATTAGAAGCAGTACATAAAACGAGTTTGAACATTTAGCTATCAATATGTATCATCTGAGCTGTAAATAAACAAACATAGTTACCTCTCCCATTTCTTCCTCTTCCTCCTCTTCTGACGTCACTTCATCTGATGGGCCATGCTGAGGTGTTATGAGACCAATGTGAGTTTACAAACACAAAACAAACATTACATTTTGATCTTGTTTTGGGCCAGTACCTTTCTCTCATGGGTGATTGGGCCAGCAGGCAGAGGCTGGTCGAGCATTTCTACATCTGGATGCTGTGGCAGGTTGTAAAGGCGACAGAGGTCACAAATGAGGCGCTTCAACTGCTGAAGGAGCTGCAAGAGAAAACATCAACACTGAAAACAGCAACTAGCGTTTAACTTGTGTGACACTACCATTTTGAGCCTGCCTGCCTTTGTGACGCTTGAGACACATCAGCCAACTTACCAATGTGCTGCCTTTCCTCACATCCTCCAAGCGCTCCAACACTTCAGCCAGACTGGGATCATCAGAGTCAACAAACCATATTGGCGGTGTTGAGGGATATGATTCCTGCAACACAGCAAGACACGCAAATTCATCCACTGATGCTTGTGTGTTCATGGATTCACTGCCTACCTTTTGAACATTAACTTTTGAACAGAACATTGCTGCTTTTATGAAACTAAAATAATACCATGTATTCTATTTATCTTTCTGAAGTGTTTAATTTTAGTCCGAAGCTTTAAATAATGTCAGACCACACGTCTTAGTACACAAAGCCACCCACTGTAAAAACTGCAGCAAGCTGTACTGCAAGAGTTTCTCCAGCATTTGAGGACAAGTGGCTGAATGATGAGCCATCACTTTATATATTCATAACAGTACAAGAGCAAGTCAAAATTACAGCTGGACTGTGGAATATTCTAGAGGCCACAATGCAGTATATAACGGTCCAAATCTGTCAAGTTTTTTACAGAGGGTGTGTAATCTATGGGAAATAATGTCAAGTTTTTATACTAATATAACAGTTGTGTAGAGTTTTAATGTTACAACTGAGTTAAGTTATGTCTCTGGATGTGTTTCACGCCTCCTCATGTCATAGAAATCAGACAGATTATAATGTTGACACTTCTCAGAGGAGTATATCCTGACACTTCTCAAAGGAGTATATCCTGAAATATAATGAAATCCTGTGCTATTAGGCTTCAGTGACACATTGAGACTTGTAGGCAAAACAGTGACCTGAGTGTTAGATTTGATACTATATGAAATTGGAATATGGTCATTTCAGTTATTCTGATATGTTCAAGAACGACATGTTGTGGTCTGGCACCTGATTCAATTTAAGGACATCTGTATTAGGGGTGAGTATTGGAGGGAACCTCACGATACGATACGATACACATCACGATACTTGGGTCAAGATAAGATGGTATCCCGATATCACAATATTGTGATATATTTCAATACTCTACACAGTTAACTAAGAAAAAAATAGAGATGGTGTATATGTAAATCACACAATATTACTCAAAATTGAAAGGACAAATTCAGTCATTGAAAACAACTTTTTCACTTTATTGTTTTTGAAACACTGAAGTCGTATTTTAGTACCAACTCGGCTAAAATATGATTTTTTTTCTAAAATCGATATTGAGTTAAAATATTGATATTATATCGGAGGTCAAAGTATCGCAATATATTGCCGTATTGATATTTTTTCACACCTCTAATCTGTATGCCTCTCAATAACAGCATGAAAGGGCATTTATTTACATCAACACAAACAGACGACATTCACCTCTCCACCTATCTGCATACCTTTCTGAGACAAACTTTGATAAGGACAAATCTAAAAAATATCCTTACATTCAGGTCCAACTGGACCTTCCCAAATAAGGCACTTCAGACCTTGCATGTTTCTATGTGGACCTGCTTTTCCTATCACTGTCTGACTAAATCCTGTAGGTCCAGATTGTCAAACACTGGTGACACATCTACAGATATGATACACTTGGGGTACTAAGGGCCTCAACTGACTACACTGAAAAGGGGCACATTTTAACAAGCCTGTTTATGCAAACCTCTTTATGAAAATTAGATGATGTTTTGGCTCAGAAAAGAGGATGTGGTCAGGGTTTTGTTTCAGGTGGATGTGAGTGAGCAACCTGTGAAACATAAACCATACGACTACCATAACCAAAATACTTGCTGCATTTTGTTATGATCAGTTACAAGTTATATAAAAAGTAACAGTAACAAAGTACATTTACTTGAGTACTGTACTTAAGTACATTTTTTGAGTATCTTGAGTATTATTTTTACATTAGTGCTCTAGTTACTCACTACTTTTGCTTTGAAGTCAGCTCATGAATTTCCTTCTCTTTTCTGAAATCCGATCCCTAAGACAGTAAACTGTGTTTGTGTAGTTCTGTTTGTCTCAGTGGTTTAGCCGTACCTGTATATCATGCGTCTCCACGGTTGAACGTGGAGCAAACACAGAGCAAATTTCACTCAGATCAGGCAGTTCATTTAGAGGTGGTAATGATGGCTATAATTTTCCACATGAGCACCCATGGTCATATCTTCAGCCCGTGTTAGAGGTTTTTGAAATGAAGAATGATACGTATCATTTGAAATGTTGTCCCTGTTTCGCACTCTGCCCAAACACACAAACATTCACTGTCCAACCTGAGAAAGCGTGTTGAGATACGTAACATTTGTTTCATTCCAGATGAACATTTCAAACTAAGTTGTCTGTGCTTGGAGTAACTTCTGTTTTTATTCCATGATATAGTTTTCAGAGATTTCAAGTAATGGTTTCTAGGTAAACATAATGTAACAGAATGTATTTCTGTGTATTCTTGACTGCACAGATATATTGTGAAAATACAACATTTTGAGATATCTTAAAAAGTACTTTGAATGCTTAAGTATTTTTAAAAGCAAGTACTTCAGTACTTTAACTCAAGTAATAATGTGACGGAGTAACTTTCACTTGTATTGTAGTAATATTTGACCTGGAGTATCTATACTTTCACTTAAGTAATGAAGCTGTGTACTTTGTCCACCACTGTAAACGACTAAAATGTATGTATACTGCCATTTAGGCCACCCTGATGTTAGCAACGTGAAGAAAATACATGCATGTACAGCTTAGCCTCCTGTGTTACATGGTTGAAAAAATAGCAGAGCACAATCAAGCCCTGACTCCATTAAATCAACATTATATCGCTTTCTGCATATTGTGTTGTCCTGATAAAGGAGGATTAACATCATGGCTTTTTAAATATGCCTGTTAACTTCGTCAGAGGGATCCGTCTATTTACTGAAATGGCAGAAAACACAGTGGAACAACACTCCTGTCTGTTTAACGTTAAAGAAGTGAAACCGACTATCAACGCTATGCCTGTCCAAATAAATTTAATTTAAATTACATTATACAACAGCTAAATGTCTCCCATGTCTTGTCTATATAACGCATTAAAGTAGATTCGTATGTTGAGTAGTTATAAAGTTATTAGCTGTAGTACTAAAGACAGTAACGCAGTTATTTTGGCTAACAAGACAAGCTAGCAGAAGCTACCGCAGCGTCGTATCTGATTGATTCTTTTATACTTTCTCAAAGAGTCTTTCACTCTAGTTCAGTCTTATTTATATTAATCAGGTGGGTTAATTTTATATTGATGGCTTGAGTCGAAGAGGGATACAAAAAGGAGACTTTTTAAGTCTGTAACTGGTAAACAGGAACCCTTCCCCCGGAATGATTGTGTTCCAGTTGATAGTCAGTAGCTGCGTTAGCTGGTGCGCAGAGCTGGCCTGGACTCACCGTGATGTTGCAGTGAATGATCAGCAGCTTCTCTCCTGTTACGTTGAATTGGCAACTCAGTTCATCGGGTTTCCAGTCTATTATTCTGAATCGTTCGTGGTTTGGGTCAAAAATGGACTCAAGAAACTTCAATTCGGCCTTCAGCCCCGACACCGACATCTTCTCCTCATCTCAAAGCAGCAGGCCGCTGGCAGAGGGGAAGTCGGGGCGGGATGTGACCGCGCAGTGAGTCGGGTCTACGGATCTCGCATGTTAGCGTGAGAACAACAACAAAGGGCTGGAGGGTGAGGTTCATCATAGACACAATCATTACACACTATACAACTATAATACATTCATTTGTTTAAAAAAACTGATTAGTAATTTTATTGAGTTTTATTTTTTAACAAGTAATACGGAGGGCCACTGAAAAAAAAAATTAAGGTCCAATATAGATTTTTTTATGTTTTTGTTCTGAGAAAAAAGTCAGACTTCTGACTTAAATCTCAGAATTCTGACTTTAATCCAATGAAAAAAAAAACTAAGGTCCAATACATTTTATTAATAGTTCGAGAAAAAAGTCAGAATTCTGACTTAAACCTCAGAATTCTGATTTTAATCTCAGAATTCTGACTTAAATCTTAGAATTCTTACTTTATTTCACTGAAAAAAAATGAAGGTCCAACATATTTTATTATTAGTCTGAGAAAAAAAGTCAGAATTTTGACTTTAATCTTAAAATTCTGACTTTTTTCTTGGACCTTACTTTATTTTTTCTTCCTTCCAGTGGCCTTTATCCTCTTCCGTACAAGAATAATGAACAACAAAGGCAAATAAAATAAAATGGACTATGACAACATAAAATAAAATAAGTAAATAAATACAACAACAAAAATTAATAATAATAAATAGATTAACTAAATAAATCAATAAATGAAAGAGTTTGGCAGGAAACAGTGGGCATTCACGTTTTCATTTACATTTATGTTTGCATTTACATTTTAATGGCAATTACCATGCATTCTTCACAGAGTCATGTTGCTTTCCCCAGTCTTAAAGTCACTGAAGCTCTACCATTGTTCTTTAATCATATCGTTTCTGGAGTTTAATTTCTCCAACATCTTCTCACATCCTGCAATTCCTGTCATCTTCTCCCTCCACATTTTCAGTTTAGGAGTTTGAGTCTCCTTCCAGAATCTTAAAAATTGGTCTAGTACAGGTTTTGAAGCCAGTTGTTAATATTCAAAATCTAGATTTACTCAGCTGTGGCACCAAACTTCTGTCCAATAAATTGATTTTGATATATAAAAATGTTTTTCTTCTATTATTTTTTGTCACATGGCATGGCACCCCAAGGTACCTGTCCATTCAGTTACATTCTAAAGCAGACCTAAATGTATATACACCCCATCAGCAGTCCCCTTCTACCCCCTGACCCAGTGTGTGTCTCTTGAGAACAAAAAAAGGGTCAGTTCAATAATCTCCATATCAAAATACAACAAATAATCTTTAAGTTTCAAGCAGTAATAATCATAATGATCCAAAAGTGGTCTTATTGTGGCCTAAATGTTCTGGCAGTGATAGATATATGGCCAAGTGTTGCCAACTACAGTGCTCAAAAATGTATTAATTTGTAAATTAGATAAATGGTTTGAATCTGTTTGTTCACGAAACTCTCCAAAAGCACAATATATATTTATTCAGTATGACTTTATTATCCTTGTTACTTGCATTTGAATTTGCTACTGCATACGTGTGCATTTATTACAATTTTACAATAACATGAGTTGATATAGGCCTTTACAGATGTATAATAGTTCATTATTTCCACTTTTCCCTAAAATATAATTTAGAAAATTATGCTTTGAGTGTTGTAGAAATTGTGTCATTGTGTAGTTTAACTTTTCTCCAACTCAATATTTACTACATTTAACAGAGCATCACAGACAAGCTGATGCATAGGAGACAACTAATAGTACATAACAGTGTTGATCAACTAAGGTTTGTTCAATAAAGCAGTCTTCCAGGTACCTTTGAATGGGTTACCTGCCAAATCAATGGCAATCCAAATAGAAACTGCACTATAAGGCACTATATCAACCTTCTTATTGATCGTTTGGGGAATTTTGACCTTGCAAATCACAAATCTGTTGCTGGCCAGGTATAACCAATATGCAATATGTATGAAATTTGTGTTATAAGATATGATAGCAGGTAATAAATCAACCAACTTAATCATGCTGGGATTTTAATTCCATCTTTGTGAAATGAATAAGTCATCGATGTGACATTTTTTTAGTGGGATTATGTTTTTTCAAGTGTAATCTCTGACTAAAGAAAGGCTCTGGCCTTTTTTTGAAACACTCTGAATTTTGGGGTAATAGAGTATTATTATTGACCATATGTGTAGCAGTTAAAGTCATACTTCTATACTTCTATCTATGTAAACAGCTATGAAGATTTGTCCATGAACTGCACTGACTCAACACTAGATGGCACCACATATAAACGTGTTTGTTATCACATCTGAATTTGAACTCTGGTGTAGCAGTGCTGTGGGCAGTAAACACGTGTCATAACACAGCCTTTATCTGCAGCCCTTCACACCTTCTTTCATAACAGAGCTGTGCATAGTACAGAGCATGTTACTACATGCGAGCCAGTCATGCTGCTGCAGGAGGTGCTTTCGACACTCTCTCAAGGTGTGCAAAAAGCCGACCATATTGCATAACTCCCTCCATAACTGAAGTGACACTTGGAAGTTGGATTGCCTGCCCTGCAAAAGTGGATTTGGGTAAGTGTTGATACAAATCTCTGTTAGCTTATAAAAAGTAAAAACAGCTATGCAATGCTACTGAAACATTCTGTACTACTAAAATGTACTGTTCAATACTTAGTAGGTACATGTGGGTGTGAAGTTATATAGAAGGAACTTATGCAACTGATGCAAGGACATGATATATACTGTATATATTACAAGTTGTTGTGTTCAGTGTATGACATAAGTCAATCACCCTTTTGAACTTCAGTGTTTTAGTGACTCCTAAATCTGGTTAAAGTGGAATTAGTTTACAGTATTTGACTAGATTTATTTTATCCAGATGTGTCTTCGATTCGAAATGCTAACAACACATAGACTTGTGCAGCGTGAAACAGGCCCCATCAGCTATTTTGGTCATTTACAATGTGGTTTACACGTGAATCATGTGTAATTTGTCAAAAATTTCAAGCAGAAGAAATGAACTAGTACTTGAGAGAGCAAAGTGCATTTCCCTGACGATTATGGTGGATTACAAGCAGGAGGCAGAAAAACAAGGAAATACTACATACCGAAGAGTCCTTAAAATTCTTCTTTTGTATAGTGCTTGAGAAAAGGCTTTTACTTATTTTCCTCCGCTGCACTTCATGTTCAAATATTTAATAGACTGCTATCCATGACATGCATCGATCTTATATTGACTGTTCTTGTGTGTTTTTAAAGCCTCTGAGGGACGTCAGTATGAAGTTACTTCATCCGTCACTGCTCACCTTTGCTCTACTCCTGATTCAACTATCCAGTGCATCAGGGGGCAAAATTCTGGTGTTCCCATTGGATGGAAGCCACTGGGTAAACATGAAAGTACTCATAGAGGAGCTTCATGCCAAAGGCCACGAGGTCGCCGTTATCCGAACGTCAGATAGCTGGTACATCACAGAGAAGTCTCCTCTCTACACCTCCATCACACTTCCCAGGCCTAACGGATTTGAAGAAAACTTTGAAACCTTTTTGCATCAACAGCTGGAGATCCGGCTTCAGGATAAGCGTACATCTTTGTGGTCTCGCGTCCAGACTCGTATTCAGATGGAGCAACTAGTTTTGGACCAGTTCTCTCAGTTCCATAAGGGGATGAGTGAAATGGTGGTTCAGATGTTTGAGGATGAAAACCTGATGAAGTCTTTGCATGAAGCCAAGTATGACTTGGTTTTGACCGACCCAGGCATTGGTGGAGGGGCCATGCTGGCACGCCGGCTTCAGGTTCCTCTCGTGTTCAATGTCAGATGGACCATTCAAGGTGAAGCTCATTTCCTTATTGCCCCCTCCCCTCTGTCATACATTCCTTTCACTGCCACAGAGTTCACAGATAAGATGACCTTCTTTCAAAGAGTGACCAATGTTTTGAGTTATGTCCTTGGGATGTACACACTATCACACATCACAGAGCCTCATTACAAACCTCTGGTTAAGAAGTACTTTGGTCCTGATGTGGATTACTCAACATTTTTCCTTGACGCAGACATATGGCTTATGAGGAATGATTTTGTTTTTGAATTTCCTCGTCCAACCATGCCAAATATTGTCTACATGGGTGGATTTCAGTGCAAGCCTCCAAAGCCACTACCTGCAGACCTGGAGGAGTTTGTCCAGAGCTCTGGAGACCATGGGGTCATTGTGATGACATTAGGAACTTTAGTTGCAAATCTTCCTCTAGATGTCACTGAGGAGATTGCTGCAGCTTTTTCCCAGCTGCCTCAGAAGGTTGTATGGAGGTATATGGGACAAAGACCAGCCAACCTGGGGAACAACACATTACTGGTCAACTGGCTGCCACAGAAAGACCTCTTAGGACATCCGAAAACTAAAGTGTTTGTGACCCATGGTGGCACCAATGGGGTCCAGGAGGCAATTTACCACGGAGTGCCTGTTGTTGGACTTCCCTTATTCTTCGATCAGCCTGACAACCTGTCCAGAATCCGAGCAAAGGGGGGAGCAGTGATTGTTGATATTGCCGTGCTTGATAGACACATCTTTGCAGAAGCCTTGATGGCAGCTCTATACAATTCATCTTATAGGGAAAACATGCAGACTCTCTCCAGGCTGCACAAAGATCAGCCCATGAAACCACTGGACCGGGCAGTGTTTTGGATAGAATATGTCATAAGACATAAAGGAGCCCGTCATCTGCAGACACAGTCCTACAAAATGTCATGGTTTGTTTACAACTCTGTGGATGTTATCACTGCTTTATTAGCAGTTATTTCTCTTGTAGCATTTATTTGTATTTCAATTGTAAGCTTTCTCTGGAGAATTATTTTTGTTGGGAAAAAAGTAAAAAATGAATGATGTGAAAAAAATCCAAGTGAAATAAAGGAGACATAAAAATGTATGTGTGACAATATTGACACCACATGGCTGTGAGAGTTTTTCCCTCATAAAATGTGTTAATGTGATTGTCTGAGTAAGGCTTGAGTAAATACAATTAAATGGACCCATTTGACTTCTTTGATTTTTTTTAGTTGAAAAAGTTTTATGTGAAAGACATTCACACCCCATCTGATTCTGCAGAGCATATGGATGTGGGCAGGTCATTACACAGCTTTGGGGCCATGGCCTGAAAGGCTCTGTCACTACGGGTCTTAACGTGAGTGCGTGGGACTGTTAGTAAGTGTAATGATTCAGATCTGAGGGAACGGGTTGGCTGGTGAGGGTGAAGTAGTTCATATAAGTAATCTAGGGCCTGACCATGGAGGGATTTGTATGTGAGAATGAGAATTTTAAACTGTATTCTTGTGCTAACAGGGAGCCAGTGGAAGGATCGTAATACGGGGGTGATATGTGACAAATGTTTGACCTGGTTAATATTCTGGCGGCACATTCTGAACTGATTGCAGGCGGTCTGAATGAGGTAAAGAAAGAGTTGCAGTAATCAATACGTGAAGAGATGAGTGCCTGTATGAGCATTTCCAGTTCAGGAGTTGATACTACGGATCTCAGTTTGCTAATATTTCTTCGGTGAAAATAACATGAACCGGTAACCTTTTTGATGTGGGTGTCGAATGATACAGTTTGATTAAATCAAACTCCCAGATTACGGAGGCAGAAGCGAATGGCAGCAGACAGGGACCCAATGCTCTGCGAGATGACGGAAATAAAATTATCAGGCTTATTAGGCAACAACTAAGACCTCTTTTTTTGTCATTATTAAGCTGGAGGTAGTTGTCAGTCAACCATATCTTAATTGAGTTTATGCAGTCCAGGAGCTTGGATAACCTGCAGGCATCGGAGGGTTCATGATCTCTCCTAGTGGTAGCAGATATAGTTCGAAAATTAGGGGCCCCAAGACAGATCCCTGCGGCACACCACATGATTATGTTGGGTCTTTTTTAATAATTGAATGGCGCCATTTAAATAAATGGATGGATGGATGGATGGATGGATGGATGGATGGATGGATGGATGGATTGATGGATTGATTGATTGATTGAGTGAGTGAGTGAGTGAGTGAGTGAGTGAGTGAGTGAGTGAGTGAGTGAGTGATTGATTGATTGATTGATTGATTGATTGATTGATTGATTGATTGAATGAATGAATGAATGAATGAATGAATGAATGAATGAATGTGGAAGTGCTAAAAACTGCAGTTCCATAAGTGTCCATTTGAGACTGCTTACCAAAGCCTGGGAGACCCTTAAAACACCCATGAAAAAAGCCAATTTTGACAGCAGAGATGAACATGTTTACAGACTGGTTAAAAAACAAAAAAAAGAATTGCCCTTTACTCTCTTCATACACTCTGTGCAGGAGTTGAATTATTTAGTTCAACCAAAATTTAGGTTGAGTCAGCATTTCTAATGTTGACAATCATTGTTGGGCATCTAAACTTTGCTTCAAACTCCAATAGAGGACATCACTGGGACTAAGCCCATGTTTTAATAGTGTAATAGTTTAAATGTTGAAAATCGCTGAAGGTCTGAGCAGCGTTAATAGCAAATATTGACCATTTCTATTTCAAAATTTGATCTACTTGCAGTATTTATTTTTGTAGAATAATGTATGTGTATGTTTTCACAGTGAACTGTTGTGTGGTGTGTCACTCTGAAATGCAGGATGTGGTGAAGGACAGAATAGAGATATAATGTGACACAAGATACATAATGGTGTGATCTTGCTCAGGCTCAAGAGCCACGTCACAACAATCACAATGAAAAGCCACTTCCTAGACCTGAACAGGAAGTACTGTAGAGCTGTTGACTGCAAAGCTTGAGCTGAAGTACTGCATTGTACTGATGAATATCATTAAAAATCAGAGATCAGACTGTTACATCCATTGATGATATTTTATTCTGCTTTTAAAAAGGAACTTACATGCTATAAGATAAAAAAAAATGTCCTGTATAAAAACTTAATTTGCATTACAGGTTAAAAAAAAGTCCAAAAAACTAAGTACAAAACAAAAAAAATTTGTTCACATTTTAAGACAGAATTCACTTCCAAAGTTACATCTTTCTTGATCATGAAACATTTTCACAGTTAGAGAAGCAGGTTTTCAAAGAGTAAAATCTATCTTACATTTTTAAGAAACAGGAGAGACACAATCTACCAACCCCTGCCCAACATTCCCACCAGACATCAGCTTTATGGCAACAGTTTAGCTAGCGGTTAGAGCATGTGCATCTCTCGTACAGGAAGCTAAAATGAACAAGACTTTGGTTTTGAGGTTTGTCAGTTTTACCAAAATATGTCCTAAACCAGATTATTCAGGTCTTAGCATTTGCTACCGAACAAACAGCGTGTAGCGTAAAAAGCACAGCTATCAATTTCACTACCGGACCTGCCAGCACATATCATTTTATACACAATATTTACATGTGAAAAACAAACATCTTGTTGTTTGTGTTTCCTATGGATTTTCTGGGGGACATTGAAGGGGAACAGATTCAACACCACATACCTCCTCTTCAGTTTGACCGGGCTCTTCACACTTTTCATTTTGCCTGCTGTTTCTTGTGCATGCCATGTAAACCATGAGCGCCACCAGTAAGAATGAGACGATACAATTTCCCAACCCCTAAAAAGTGGAGATTTAACAGTTGGGAAAAAAGTAAAAAATAAAAATGATGTGAAAAACACCCAAGTGAAATAAAGGAGACAAAAAAATTTATGAGTGACAATATCAGAATTGACACAACAAAAAATCACTGTATGGCTCATAAAATGTGTTAATGTGATTGTCTGTGGACATGAGTAAGGCTTGAGTAAATACAATTAAATGGACCCCTTTGGCTTCTTCGATTTTTTTTTGAGTTGAAAAAGTTTTAGGTGAAGAGCATTCATACCTCAAACTATGCCTTTACAAAATGAGGAAACATTAAAACAGCAGTCTATCAGCCTTTACACTGTTTCAGTGAATTTATACAGAAAAATCAGAACAGTGCAGAAAAGCATTGCTTGGTCAAACAAATATGCAGGATGATTGAAAGCAAAATCATACCCCTTAAGTGATAGAGCTGCAGCTCTCCATGATATACATTATCAATAATAGATTTCTCCCAAATCTACAAGAGATGACATGATGAAATTCCCAAGATCATTCCAAAGCTACCTTCCTCATCTACTTAATGGGCTCATCTATTCTCATTTCAAAACGAAGAATAGCCAAATCTATTGGAAAGTGCAATGTTATCTTGATCCTGATTGTCCCTGAATTGACCAGTTATATTACTTTCTTCAACTTGCGCTGTCTCTTTGCAGCAACAGCGGTAGATTCCTACAACAAGGGCCAGCACAAAAGCAAGCCCCAGTCCAATGGCCTAGACCGCAAGACAAAGAATAACACAGAAAAGACCAATCAACCTGGTTATCACATCTGTTAACCATGACATTTTTTAGCAGAAAAGGGAGGCATATAAAGTTTTCGGACACCCTTAAAATTTTACTCAATCTCAAATATTATCATGAAATATTTGTGAAACATTTTTTTTGTGTTTCAAAAGGTGTGGCTGCATTAGACAGACACAAACAAATACAAATGATATCCATCCATCCATTATCTTGACCGCTTATCCCGTTAGGGGTCATGGGGGCTGGAGCCTATCCCAGCTGGCTTTGAGAGGCAGGCAGGGTACACCCTGGACAGGTCGCCAACCTATCACAGGGCTAACACAGAGAGACAGACAACCATTCACACCACATTCACACCTACGCAATTAAAAGTGATCAATCAACCTGGTGAGCAAATTTTTCGCATGCACAGAGAGAACATGCAAACTCCACACAGAAAGGGACCTGCCCGGCTGGGGACCCGAACCAGGAATCTTCTAGCTGTGAGGCAACAGCACTACCCACTGCACCACCTTGTAGTACAAATTATATATTTTTCTGTTTATTTTTTACAAAAAAACTAACAAAACTAAATTGTTGACAGTTTCAATATCAGTTCTCAACATTGCATCAAAGTCAACAAATAACAGTATGTGTTCAATGCTGAACAAAAATAATGCCATCCAGGATTTTTGACAACCTTGTAGGACCTTAAACCATGATCTAAAAGTTGGCACATACAGTGCGGGTGGAACACTGGACACCAGTTTGGTTTGACCACTGCTGCTGAAGCTCCTGTGATGTCATTCGGCAGTTTCCCCTGCACATGCGGATCAGGATACGGCCATTTCTTGCTGAAGAAACCCTTGGACGCCCAGATCTTGGTTTATCTTCCAAGCTGTTGGTTTGTCTGTATTTCTGCAGTGTATCCAACTGCTGATGGACTGCATCTGCACTTCCTGGCTATCTGATGGCAGCTGTACCCTTCCTGGCTGAGAATCTGTATCTTCAAGCTTGTACTGCGTTAGGTTCCTTGTTTTAGCCATTTTTGTCTCTGAAGAACTTTCAAATGTGCTAGCTTTATATACAGATCACTGGTACCAAAATGACCCATTACTCAAAATTTCTTATGCATTGTTATGGATTCAATCAATTTTAATTTTTTTATGGCTTTTTTAGGATTTGTTTAGCATTTTGGCTTAAACTATCCTAAAAGAAATTGCTCTTGAAAAATAGTGATTCTTAATGCAATATTTCACAAATGCATGGGGTGTCCGAAAACTTTTTTCCACCACTGTGTGGCCCACATTTGAGACATTTAAATTAAGCACTCATGAAAAGGGGCTTTTGCCTTGTTGGAAGATTTGAAATATGCCCATCCAAAATATCTCAGAGATATCAGATTGGTCCTTACCTGAGACAAAGAAAACCATCCTTGAGTCTTTCTCACGAGATCATCCTGAGATAAGCTGTGATTGTATGGCATACACCATTTCCGAGGACCAGCTTTGTCAATTATGACAAACCTTCCTGACCACCATGTGCTAGCACAGGCAAAGTATTGTCCATCAAAGAACAGCAGGATGAGCCATACAACAGGGGAAACAAGGCTGATGAATATATCTCTCCTCAACTCTGCCGAACACTTCTTGCATCCTCGAATGCTTAACAGCAGCACGAAAACCATAACTGCAGGTAGAATAAAAAATGCTGAAGCGAACACAGCATTCCAATTTGGGTCACAGGGACACGAAAACTCCAGTTCTGTTAACTTCTCCAAGCAAACAAGGATGAAGCTGAAAACCCCATTTAACACAATAGAGCTTCTTTTGATTTCATTCATCACTGCAGTCAACCAGGCTCTGTTTGTCATCTTTGATCCTGTATTAGAAAAGAAAGAAAAAAAAGAAAGAAGATTAAAAGTCTGAGAAAAAGTGAATTCCTGACGATGAAGCAAGTGGTAACTAAAATAACTGATGTCTTGTTTTTGTTTTCATTTTCAGAGAAAAACAAAGTTATCACTAACTGCATTGTCTTGGACCATGAAGTTACTTTTCAACTGATTACTGAAGGTGTTAGATATGTTGTATCACAAATCGTGTGCTGGAGACATTTATTATTGGAATCAAAGAGTCATAGAACCTCAAAACACAGGTAGTATGGGTCACACTTGTAACCTTTAAGACCAGTTTTTTTTTTAAATTGTGTTTCACTCAGGAAGTGAAACTTTATTGCCAGAGAAGCTTCAACAAACAAAATGTTGAATCTTTTAATATCTGTTCCAGTCATGTCTTCACGTTTTGCACAAATTCTAAGAAATGTATCGTTAGGTATCGGTATTGATAAGCAGTATCCATATTAACAATGATGAAACCCCAACAATACCCATCCCTAGTTCCTTGGCGGTAATAAGACGTATTATATTGTGTACAGTGTCTATTTGTGTGTCATGCTCATCCAGTCTTACAGAAAGCTAAACAATGACGAAAAGAATGGTTTCACTTTCTGCCCTAAATTATCACCACTTCGAATGGTCACACACTGTGTCATATTTGGAAGCACCTACCGTTTATGCTTCAGACTGAGGCAAACTGATGATCACTTCTGTCACTCTTTCTTCGAACCCTGAACAAGAACCTACACTCTTCTACATTGCAACTTGCGGAAGAGCAGTATTTATATCAGTAAAATGTGAGTGGGTTGAGTTTCAGTTTGATTCAGAACAGGAAATAGTAGACTACAAAACCACCTTTGTTTTTCACAATACATGTTGAAACTACATTTAACACTAGAAAGGATCTGGAAAAGAGAAAGAGAGAGAGTAAGTACAACACTAGAAAGGATCTGGAAAAGAGAAAGAGAGAGAGTAAGTACAACACTAGAAAGGATCTGGAAAACAGAAAGAGAAAAGCACAGGAAAGTCTGGCTTGTCTCTTTTAACCCTTTGAAACAAGTGACAGAAACAATCATCACATTTTAAAGCAAAAAAACCCACAGGTTTAATGTCATTGTAACCGTCAATTCCTGGTTTCAGTCTTTTTGATAAAGATGTTAGCAGCAGTTACTGTTTCGGCAACGAGAAAAGACCACACCCACTTGGCAGGCAGGAAATAAATGATAATAATAATAATAATGATGATGTTAATAATAATAATGATAACAACAACAACAACAATAATAATAATAATAATAATAATAATAATAATAATAATAATAATAATAATAATAATAATAATAATAATATTACACTGTATTTATAAAAACATTTGAAAAAAGATTGCCAAAAAAACACAAGACAAGATACAGTGAAACAAATATGAAGAATTCTGAAACATATTTTGTTAATGACAAAGTTAGTGTTCATAAACAAGTTAGTTTAATGTGCATTGCTCTAATTTGATATTTTAAGTACTTAATGAATGTCAAATAGAATAAAAGGATATTTATCTGAGTCAGGATGTGGAGTACAAATTCATTCAAACTATAAATATAATGAGGTCATTAGATTCTACACAGTTTTTCATATTTTATTTTGTTAAGAAAAATGTTTAATGTATCTGCTGTACATGTAATGCATTAAAAAAAACCACTTAATTTTTTGTGATATAAAACCTACAGATTTAATCAAAAGGAAGTAGTTCACCATAATGCTGTCTCAACATTATCTCGGACATTAATATTAACTCACCTTAACTTGAGGATACTTAGAGAAAAAATACTCTCCTCGATGGGAAAGTGAATCTCTCTGAACTATTCTCAGTCTTGTAACTCAGTTTTGATCTCTTCCCACCTCTTTCTACCGTGAGAGTTTTCTCTCTCAACCTCTTGTTATACTCTCACTCTTTTTTCGAAGTCAGGAAGCTGTTTGATTCTGTCAGTTGTACTTCCCTAGAAGAATGTATCAACTTCACAATATATTGTAACGGCCGTGGGGGCCTGTGGGAGTATTCTGTCTGTCATGTTTAGGAGCTTGCAGTTTAAGCGCTTCTGATTGGTTACATGGTTTAATTTATAGAGTGCTGGGGAGCAAGGGCTGCTGGGAAAGTGTTTGTTGTGTTGGACCATGACTCAGAGTGTGTGTTTCTATGCTTCCGATTGACTTCTGTCTGTTGACTTTGAGTCAATAAATAGCACCACTTGGAGGCAAGCGGTGTATGGGCCACAGGTGTGATTTAAATCTGAAAACACTGTCTCACTGTCTCTTTACTTCGGCCGAGCTCGCCACAATATTATTAAAAGACTGACACAGTAAATGCGATGAATATTGAAGCATCTATGATTATTATTTTGGAAGGATTGCTAGGCAGTTAGAAGTGTAAGAGGCCCAAATTTTTACCTATCCGGAAAATGCTGAAAACAATGCTATTGGGGTGCTGGTTTAGCTCAGTAGTGCCTCATGTGCAGAAGTTATAGTCCCCAGAGCAGGCAGCACAGGCTCAAGTTCAACCCATGGCCTTTCCTACTCTCTTTTCCCAATTCCATACTCTATTCTGTGTCCTATCTTCTCAATGAAGACATAAAAAAACTCAAATAGTAATCTTTAACAAAAACAATGCTACTTTTGAAACAGCAGGCTTTCAACAGCGCTCTTAGATCAAGCCTCAGGAGCACTCTTTCAAAAATACATGACATACTGTGAAGAAAGGAACAGAAGGTGTTTCATCTGTAAAAATCAAGCTGTATAAACATCAGCACAATCAATTGTTTGGATGTAGTGTAGTTAACTGTATGAGACAAATTCCTCAGACATTTTTGACACTGATGATTTTATTTTTCACTAACACATCAACAAGCTCCATAAAAACTAGCAAACAGAACCCATCAGATTCTACATGTTCTGCGTGTCATTGTCATGAAATATTAAAAAACTCCTTTGCTACCTGCATTCCAAGGCACCCCATGTAAAGACCTCATGAGGTTTACTGAACTGATGCCCTGTCTGTGTCATGTTGGATACATTGTATAAGACATTTCTTGTGGCCTCTCTGGTAAACCGACTACAGTGACATGCAAATAAACATTTGAATAATCACAAACCACAGCTTGCACAGTGTCTGCGAAAGTGAAAGTAAATCGCATCAGCATTTCACATGTGAACACAGCTAAGAAGTGAATTATAACATCAGCATGTGAAAAGAACTAAAATGCAAATTACATGATTTAACATTGAATAAATAACTAAATATTATTTGAATAATCTGGCCATAGAGTGAGAAAAGACCATCACAAAACATATAGTCCAGTGACAGCAGACTTTATTGAAAAGATCACAACAAAATGTGTTTCACAAAAAATACTGTGGCCAGTTTTGCTTTGAAAAGTAGTGTTTGAACAATAATGAATGTGTCTCATGCTGCCTTTGGGGTTAGTCAACATTTAATTGTTTTATTGCAAACACAAGATGGACATATATGAAAATAGATATAAGTATCAAATGAAAGAGTCAATCACCCTCCTATCTTCTCACTCCACATTTTCTAACTTCTAGAAGAGTCTAAAGAGAGGAGGCTCGGACCTTTATTTCGTGGTTGTGTTACAGTGACCTGATTGTTCATACATTTAAAGAACAGGAAGCCAGGGTTGTGTCTTGCAATTGCTGTGATAATGTTTCCAAAATGGACCAACACACAGACACGGCTGAGAGACCAAATTCAAAACATAGCTGAGGGGACACCTAGAGAAAAGCTATAGCAGCGTCCACCTGTCACTCAAAGTGATCATGCCTTTATTTAAACATTACCATATGCCTTATATGATTTAAAATGTGAGGCAATATACAGTAGACATTCAACCACTGATTGTTATGATCAGAAAAACTAAGCCAAAAACTTTTTTAAAGCCTAACAGGGATTGACTTGCCTCTTGAGCCAGCCTCAAGTGGCCAGTTGGGGAACTATAGATTTTGGCACTTGAGGTTTCAGTTCGGACCTTCCCCTCTCAAACATCTGCTTCATATCTTTGAAGTGCATGTATCATTCAGGTCCCTAATCAATTAGTATGACATGATCAGTGGTGGAAAAATAGAAAGGGCACCAGTGAGCAGAAAGTCCTAAACACGATTGAGATTAAAATTATGTTTCTATGACACTCAGACAGTATAACTTGAAGTGTAATAAGTGTTGTAGGTATGAGGCTGCCATGCCATTACCCTATATTAGTTCTAAGAGCAACAGGATTAAAAGTCTACTTAAAGCCTCAACACGTGTGAGGTCAGGGCTTAGTCGGCCTGTGAAGCTTCTTGACCGACTGCACCATTTAAAGTCAGGAGGTATTAGGCACAGTATAGCCTATCGTTGGTCCTGACAGAGCCGCCATATGGGATGGAAAAGTCAGGATGATTCTATGGGCCCCAAAAAATATTGGAACTTTACAGTAGGGAAGTATGGGCTTAATGGGGCACAGAATTCCTGGCAGTGCCCCTGGGTCTTGATCAATATTTTCGAGAATACTCCTAACTGATAGATATACTAAATTTGATAGGGTAACTTTGTAGCCCAACATAATTCACTCATGTGAAATTATCCTAAAAAAATTAGTTAATCTGGCAACACTAAACTTTAATATGTTTTATCATCGTTGCATACACCCCTCCAAAAACAAGAAAAAAAAACGTATTTCAAGGTACCTTTACCTTAAAATGAGCAAAAAAATCTGCCAACAATTAAAATTTGCTTTGTAAGTTATCTTAAATTAAGACATAGTATTTAGAAAACTGTGATCTTGAAATTAGCAGGGAAAACTTATTTTAAGCAATATTTAATTATCTAAAAGCTCAGTGTCTCAGAATAAGCCAGGCATGCTTACAATTAATATTTTTTCACTCCAAAAAAGATTTCTTCACTAATGCATTACATGTCAACTTCTTCATTTGAGATATATTCACCTTAATTTGAGTTGTATTATAGCAGCACTTCTCTAGGTTTAAGACCATCTTGTACTTGAAATAAGATTACAAAGTTTAATTTAAGTATTTTGAGATATAATGTCTTCTCATAGTTAGCTGGATATACTAATATTCAGTCATGTTGTTTTTTTAGGATAAGCCAGCTATGCTCAAAAGTAGGTGTTTCATTGTGTGCATGTAGTTTGAGGATGTATACTTTTATGTGGCTTAGAAAAAAACAGTGCCTGAAAACTGTAACCAACCCTTAAATAAAAAACTTTTCTTTCTTTCTTTCTTTTATCAATGGAGCTGTTTTCTGATAGATTCTCCAATAAAATGCATTTACTTAAATCAAGTAAAGTGTTTGTCTTAAATCAAGATTATCCGTCTTCCACAAATAAGTAATGGTGGGTGTATTGATTCTGTGGTATTGATATATCGATATTTACATGCTACTCATTTGAGTATCGATTACTCTAATAAAATATCGATACTAATTAATAAAAGCGCAAGCGTCACTTCTGGTTCTTTTAGGGTAATTTACTCAAAAGTTTTGTACCGACAAATTCAGAGACATCATGATCACGTGTCATTTTAACAGTAGTCATGGTGAAGAGGCTGTTTTAAGCTTTCCACTCAGAGAATTTAAAAAGATGATGTTGATTATTTATTATTTGTGTGTTTTTCTAAATGTATTTTCATTGTTTAAAAATGTATGAAATGTAAAATAAACCTTGTTTCTTCTAAATTACAACTCAAAACAAGATAATTTCATCGAGATTGTTCGACTTAACAAGATATTTAAGATGCATTGTCTTAAAACAAGTCCCTCCATCTTGCTCAAATGTTACTTGTTAAGTAAATGAATCTTAAATCAAGTGGGATAAGACATTTGGACTAAAAATGAGAACATTTCACTTGGTAAGATTTTGAGTTTTTGCAGTGTACCTACGCTAACACTTAGTGATGGAGAAAATAGTCACATTTATATTTCTTTTTAACCAGATATTTAAGATGCATTGTCTTAAAACAAGTCTCTATCTTCCCCAAATGGTACTTGTTATGTAAATGTGTCTTAAATCAAGTGGGAAAAGACATTTTGACTAAAAATGAGAACATTTCACTTGGTAAGATTTTGAGTTTTTGCAGTGTACCTACGCTCAACACTTTATGGAGAAAATAGTCACATTTATATTTCTTTTTAACAAGATATTTAAGATGCATTGTCTTAAAACAAGTCCCTCCATCTTGCTCAAATGTTACTTGTTTAAGGTGCTGTGAGGAACTTTTGTTTTGTGCCGATTCTGGCCCACCCCTTGTGAACAAAGTGATACCTCTTATCTCTTGTCCTATACATGCAAAAGTATGTTTTTCAACAAAAGCCTCATCCTGTTGTGTTCAACAGTCAACTTTATCAGGAAATGTGATTATTTTCCATGAAAACAGTCAAATAAAGGATGTTTCTGAAGCAAGATGTCTATCATCTGGTCTGACACCTACCCCCCCAGGGCGGTTACAGGCATTAAAAATTACAACAGAGAAGGTGCCAGTGTTGCTGCTGATGGACTTGTTTGCTATTGAAGGTTATAAAGAGGCATCAGTATCATTTTCAGTCTGTTTCTCAGCCATTTCAACACTCCTCACAGGGCCTTTAAGTAAATTAATCTTAAATCAAGTGGGATAAGACATTTGGACTAAACATTTCTCTTGGTAAGATTTTGAGTTTTTGCAGTGTACCTACGCTCAACACTTAGTTATAGAGAAAATGGTCACTTTTATATTTCTTTTTAATGGACCTGATTTCTCATCTCTGCATGATGGGACGTTCTATGAAGTATGGTGAGGTGCCCGTCCTCCCCTCCAAGATCTCGCGAGATGTAAGACAACACGGGTCGTTTAAAAAGGTGGTTCCCCTACTGCACCGGGCTGACAGTAGAGAGCTGCACAGGTAGCCGACAGTAGTACGGAAGGCTCCCACTAGTCTACCTAGCGACACTGCCTGCCCCACACTGCGTGACACTGTTGGCGTTACTGGAGGTGCGAGCTCTTTAGATAATCCACCCCGCATCATCATCATCATATCCCGCATCAGGTCACCTTAAAGCTCGCCTATACCGGCATTTTCCATCCCTCGTCTTCGAAGATGATACCTGGCAAACGAAGAGCTGCAGTCATGTCCTTCTCGGTGGTGATATTTGGAGCGCTCATGCTGCAGTCCGTGTCTTCCCAGAACGGTAGGAAATGATGCATGACGCTCATCTCACATCATGGTTGAAAATGCGGTTTTTAAGGAGGCATGCCTCTTGCTTTTCTGCATCGGGGTGTTTTTAATGAATCATTACAAGACGTGTCTGTGATTAAGAATGCTGTCAGTCCGTCACGACTGCCTCTCTAGCTGCCAAGTCTCAGCAGATAATCCCTAAATGCTGCACTTAAAGAAACGTATATCAGTCCAATGAAGCGCTTCTTTTTTGGCTTTTGAAACCAAGGGCCAATAAAACATTAATATGATACAATCTGTTTTCGTTGCGGGCTCAAGTGGGCCACATGAAGGCCTGTGTGCGGTGTCCCTAAAATGTCCTTTGAAGTGTGGAGCTGAATACTCGAGCCGATCAATCAGCAAGGACAAGTTAACTGTTCATTTGGTTGAGAGATTGAGAAAGGTGCATGTGGGAATTGGTGTCAAAATTATGCGAAAAATCTCCTCTTCTCCTCAGAAACACAAACACACACAATCAACATGCTGGGTCTGCACAGGTATGCCAGGATAAGGCTCAGGAATTCAGGATTTAGTATCCAGCAGGGTATCCTCTCCCATACTGGGTGCAGATAAATCCCTGCATCACTCCAGCGCCTGCTCCTGTAACAGAGCACAACATGTATGTAATGAGATGTAAGACCTCCAGAAGAAGTGCGGCTCTGTAAATAGCATCAGTCCATTTTGCTGCATGCTTCTATTTTTAGAGCAGAGATGCTGCACTGGGAACCATGGCTTTAATGTCCTCTTGCAACAGTGAATCTGTTAACTCTTCGTTGAGATGCGCTGCACTGCAGGATGGCATTGATTTCTCAGCACTGCTCCTCTTGTCCGAGTGACCCCTCTGCTCATAAATCTCATTCCCAGCAGCAACCAGTTTGGAGCAGTGGGAGTCCTGTTTCAGCTGAGTGTTAGTACGTCTGTATTGTATGCTTTTTGCAAACATTATGTGAGAGTGATTTTTATTCAGCCTAAGCCCTTCCCTGGAGTTGACCAAATGCATTACACATCTCCTATACTGCACACCCACTCGTAACATCTTTAATCAGTGCTCCAGGAGACAAACCTCAGAATAATGGTTAATAATGGACCGATGGCTAAATGTGATAGTCTGTTGCCTCTACCCTCCAGAAGTTGTTTAGATAGAACACTTCAGGAAGTGTCATAATATTCTTTTTATGACTGCATTTTATTATATTGTTGTTTGTCCTTTTAAGTCTGATTGATATGCTACAAGATGTTAGTCTTGATCTGATCAATGCAAACAGAGGGTTCTGTTTCTTACTTACTCAAATTACTGTAATCAAAACATTAGAAGGGATCACCTTGGGTCAAAATTACTAAATTATATTATAGTGAAGGTTTTATATGAATCTCTATTCTATGTATTATCTTTGAAGCAAGTGTCTTCATGCTCATTAAGTGTAGTACACATCATTAGGCATGAAAATAGAAGGTCTTAAAAATATAATTTACAATCTACAACCTACTTGCAGTATATTGATTATCTTCAATACTGATTGATCCAGTCATTACTTCAACTGTTTTTTAATTGAAAAGACAGAATGCATGGTGTTTCAAATAGCATCTAGTGCTAGATATTCTAAGTGTTATTTTGTCAACTGACCAAAGGATGATAAAGTAGTTCCAGTTGTCATTTGCTGGGATGTCTTACTTTTTTCATAAAACTTGTCCTAATATAACACGGGTCTTTGATTTTTAATAGTTTGACTTTGAAATTCAACAGCTATCAAGCAAACCTCAAAAACTACATGCTGAGTATAATAATAATAATTTGTAAAATAACTGATAATTTGAATTTAAATCTTGTTTGGACTTTAAAAATTAAGCGCTGAAGATCAAACCATGGCATTAATTTGAGGATAATTACAGTATGTTAGATTTTTGAATTTCTAAATGTTGAAACAATTATCAAAACCCAATAGTTTTCTTATTCTGCTCACTATGTATATATTCCTTTTTAGTATATCGTTGCTATCTGCCAGGGATTACTTTGGTTTAGATGTAATATCAGTTTATCATTAAAGTAGCTCAACAGTATGTGACACAACAGTTTTTAGTACATTAACTGGTAAAGAGGCCAGATGTACTTTTTTATTACGCTGTGGTTTAAATGGATTCATGGAGAGGTAGAGGGAAAATGTCTGCAAGGAATAACTCATGACTGTATGAGGCCATCTGTTGTCATGTTGAGCTGTTAGATTGGCAGCTTGACTCATGAAGCAGAAATAAGCATCGATTACTAACTGGTGTCAGTCTCAACAAAGGGACAGCGGTTTAAGAGCTTGATTTAATATTTTCTGTCCCAAGCATTAAGAATAACCACATTCAGCTATAAGGGCTGACAGTACGCGGCTGGAAGACAGATTATGATTGGTCTTTGGATAAATGTAGCCTTATTTAAGATGATGCAATGATTTCTTTGATGTGATGAAACAAAATGTGTTTGCTTAAGATGTGTTCAAAAATAACACTACTACATGAAGCCTCATTTAAAGCAGAAATTGACTTTATTTCTATTTACAATCAGTAAACATAGACACAAGCTCTCAGTCAGACTTTATAGTTGCAGCTCTTTCAATGTGAAGGTCAAGTCAATATTTATTTGGACTGTTTGGTCAGTCTGGAGTAAACGCTGGTGTTGGCATCTTGTGCACCGGGAAACTAACGGGTATTCCTTTTCTAATATCAACAATAAATAAATTATTGTCAAAGAGGTAACAACAAATGTGTTCATTTTGTATTTCTCTTGTTAGACATTTTTAATAGAGATGGACCAATTAAAGCTGGGGTTGGTAGTCAGATTTAGATACACTTTTTGTTATACTGGTTAAAATGATCTTTCTGTCCCGATGGCAATCAATACATAATGTGTTCTTTAAAAAGAGCGAAAAAAAAAGCCGCTATCTACAGCCGGAGTAAACCTGGGAATACACCAACCAATCCCTGCCATCAGGAGCCAAATGACGAAACCAATCAAATCCCGTCCTGCTGTTCTGCCCGCCTCCTGTGCGTACATTTCATGTTTGTTTGTGTTTTTAACTTTCACTATGATAATTTATTTTCTTACCGCTGAGTGTGACATGAGTTGACGTAGTGCAAAACACAAACGATGTGATGAGGACCGGTTTTGAATCAGTCACGATCATATGGTTGCAAATCAGTGGCGCTGGTGCATGTGAGCGGGGGCGTCGTTTTAGAGGAGCTCTGAGGGGAAGGGGGGAAGGGTTAGACGGAGTCCTGAGGACATGCTACATTCAAAATCATGCTAGTTTTCTGTGACTACCAATCCTAGATTCATCAGGCTGAGTAATGGCATTTTGAAACAATTGGTATTCGCTGATGTCTGTGCTAACAAGGCTGATTCAAAGACACTGCAGACACTGCAGGCAGCTTCATCAGTGTGGCTGCTAGTGCTTAACGCCCCACTAAATGATAAAACATTTTTCCCATCCTAAATGACAGCATATCAAATCTAAACCAGTGACTGGCTGGTTTTTCAGAAGAGTTGTCATGAAGTATAGAACAATGCAGTTAAAGATTGCTTCTGACATAAATATCAGTCATGTTCTAAAGCATTCATTGCATAGCCCCAAGATAAGTTAATTTGTATATTAGATTGTAAGTTGCATGGAATAAAGGATGTTGTTATTCAGTTGTATTTTATTAAATGCAAAACAACAACAACAAAGGGATAATGGCGTAGTATTTCAGTCAACCTGCTCTCTAAGTATCGTCATCAGCCATTAAAAACTGATATCTGTCAACTATTCATTTTTTCTTTAGTTTGGTTTTAATCTGTCACAAACAAAAAAGTCACTTAGTAAGCAAACGGAGGCAATGTAAAATGTTAATTTGATGTAAAGTTCAGTACTTAATGGACATTTAAATGGCAAAAGAAAACTGGAATCAAATAATATATGAATAAATGAGTGTGAGCATGTTTGTATTTTGGAGGTAGTAGGAGGAAATTTAAATAATGACCTAAAAATAGCTATTAAAAAAATAAGTTTGTCTGAGTTACTAACAGACAGAGTTAGTTGGAGGTAATATTGTGAAAAAAGTAAACATTTTGACATCAAAACAGTGAATAAAACTTAAGAAAGTGGTCAGATGTGTGGTGTATGTATAAAAACTGAAGGAAATAGTAATCATTTTTTGATGACTGAACAAGAAATTTAAATTTTTTATTTTTATGAAATGGTTGTGATGGAAATTTCTCACCGTTTGCCAACATTTGCAAGACTATCCCAACATAATGTTTTATTGAGAGTGAAAATAGTGAGTTGGTTGTGCCGCAGATGTTTTGAATATGCATTTAGCTTCAGATTCCCAGGTTTTTCTTAAAGTAATCATGACACAGGAAGTTATAGTTCCATCATCACAGACAAAAGACACACAAGCAAACTCCAAACTGAAACGACATCAGCGGCCATTAGTGACATGTTTTAAACATGTAGAGCACAGAGGCATGCAGGGACAGCGCTCCTGGCTCAGCACTTTTGACACATCTAGAGCATCAGAGGTGACAGGAGCTGTCTCTCAGCAATTCCATGTTTGTAGCTGAGGTGTTTGTTTTTTCAGTCCCTGTCATGGTATTTACTGGTGTTTGTGTGCCCTCTGTGTTTACCAGTGAAGCTGTTTGTAGAGGGGTTCTATTTAGAGGCTGCAGATGGAGGTGCTGTAGTGATGGGTAGGGCAATGTTCCTTTAAACGCTAACATTAGAACCTTCATGAACCTAGGATTTATTGCAGGACTGTGGCTCTGGCTGCATCATTTTAAGCGTGTTGTGTTTATGCAGTGTATGATAGTCTGTTTGTGCCTACAGTAAACGTGCTGGTATGTATGATCAGGTTGTGGGATGTACAGCAGAAAAAACATCTGATTGTCTGTCGTGTAATCATCTGCTGATCTATTGGCCGTCTTCCTACTTTGTTGCTGTTGAGTGCTTCTATGGAAACGGAGGGGGTCTATCACCATGCGCCCACACGCTCCCCTGAGACCCGGAGCTGCGGCTTCTATAAATCTCCTCTCAATCTCATGTGCTCGCAATGGTGCCTATAGACCACGCTTATGATTACAAACCCTTCCTCTTCCTTCTACTCCTCCATCTCCTCCTCCTCCTCTCTGTGCAGCCATGATTAATTATTTCAGTTGTATTTGGTTCAGAGAGGAAGACATTTCCAGCCAGTGAAATAAACTGTGGTGTGCTGTATGAGAGGTGACTTTGTTGCACCTGATGCTGTTCTGAGTAGTATGCATATTTTTCATTTAACTGGCAGGATTGCATGAAAATGAAGGTCACTTAGAGGACTTTTGGGTGTGAGCACCATGCGAGCTGGGCACAGTTTTATATGGTGTCATTAATTTGACAAAACCAAGTGAGAGCAGCTCCTGCAAGAACGTCCCAGTAGAATTCAATTAAAGCTTCCTCAGAATAGAAGCAATAAGCGCTCAGGCAGATCTGAGGTCGTCTCATTCTCTGTCTTGTTTGACCAAAAATAGTGAGTGATCCTGATAAATTGATGTTTTCATCATTTTTTGTTTGACTGTATTGTTGTATGAAAGCCCTTTTTTACACTTTCCAGCTTCATGTGTTGTAATTGCAGAGTTTAGTGATCTTCTCTGAAAGAGGATCTAATCTATTTGTGCTTCAGTCAGAAAAAAAACCATTAAAAAGATTTCAACTTCAGCTCTTGGAAACTGTGACAGATACATTTGAACAAATTTAAGGCCATACAGTAGGACTTCACAACAAATTGTAGCTTCATTGTTATCACAACATGGGCATTCAAAATATACAAATTGCACATTTCTGAATTAAAGCTCCTTGGATGAGTTTTTAGCTACTTATGAAAAAGGTTGAAATTTACAATGATGTCTTTTTATGACCTCCAAAACCAAGCGAGCGCATCAGCAACAAGATTGAGAATTTACGTGTCGTAATTTTGAATGCCTGTAACCACTGTGAGGGGGGTACATGTCAGACCTCATGATCGACATCAAACTGAAGAAAAGCCCTTTTTTTAAAAATGTAATCAAACCATATTCAAACTGTGTTAAGCATTTGACAATTAAAAAACATTATACACTTGCAGAGCAAGTTCAGTGAAGAGATGAGTTTTCTTTTGACCATGGGGTGCCAAAAATGCTAAATACAGGAAGTTCCTTACAAGGGCTTTAGTCGCAGAAAAAAAAGGAAATAATTCTCACTCTGCATGTGTACCTATCATTTGGATGAAGTTCTGGGAATAAAGGCCATGCTCTTACATGAAGCTCAAGCTAGCTAGCAGCTACCCTCGGATTCCTTGGTGCTCAATGGAGTTATTTGGCTTGAGGAGGGACATTTAGATAACAGATATTGTGTAAAATTGAAAAACAGCAGACAGGCATAAAAACTGAAATTAAAGCTCATAAGCCCTTGTTAATACCTGCTTATTAATTACACTTTATTTAAGTATTAAAATACTGAATAATGTAATGCACTTAACATATTCTCTTATGTTGCAGGCCTACCTAATAAATTATTATGTGATCATTAAAATTATCCACAGATCATTGAAAACTTCTTGACTTATTTTCAACTGTAGCTCTTTTTAAATCACCTTTTTCTTTATTTATATCACCTTTCGTTTGTTTTAATTTGTCTGTCATTATCTTTACTATTTTTTCATATGCTGTCTCTTCTTTTTCTTTTTCCTGTTTACTTATCTTGACATTTTTTGCCTTTCCATCCCACATCTCTTTTTTGTTTTTTTTGGCCTCATCTCTGGACATGCTTCCCCCTAAAACTCCTCCACAAACACCACCACCACCACCACCACCACCACCAGCGGGCTTTGTGAAATCCCCTCTCTCTGAAACTAAGCTCACAGGAGACACCTTTGAGCTGTATTGTGACGTGGTGGGAAACCCCACCCCAGAAATCCAGTGGTGGTACTCTGAGATCAACCGAGCTGATTCCTTCAGGCAGCTGTGGGACGGCGCCCGTAAGCGCCGGGTGTCAATCAGCACGGCTTATGGTGCCAACGCCGTGAGTGTGTTGGGTGTCTCTCGTCTGACGCTGGATGACTCTGGGACATACGAGTGCAGAGCTAGCAACGACCCACGGCGTAACGACCTGCACCAAAATCCGGCCACCACCTGGATCCGTGCTCAGGCCACGATAACGGTGCTGCAGAGTGAGTGGTCAGTGTAGAGGAAACACCTCCCCACCCACCCTGTTTGCAGCTGAATTTAACACCTGTGTGATTCAGCCTCCCTCAGACCTCCATAGAGGACTCCTAGCTTCCTCTGTGGGTGCCATCCCCCCTTACAGATTTGGAATAAGGAAGAGACACCATCAGCTAGTCATTATAGTTTTAAACCCTTCACCCTGTAGAGCCAAATCCCCTCCTGTCTGTTTCCCCTCTACTTTATTTTGATTCCCTTTTAGCTGTCATCTTCTTATTTCCCTGAACTGACTTTCTTTTTTTTCAGTACCAGCATCATCATTTTATTTACATCATCATCATGGTTGTGATATGTTTTATTTCTTAGGCTCAAAATGTCAAATTAATTTATCTTTAACACCCAAAGTTTTCCAGTATTTAAAATGACTTTTAACAATAGACATAAAATTAAATAACTGTATGAATGCCTAAATGTATTGATTTATTTTATTAGATTAAAATTCATTATTGTGAGACAGATGTATCTAAACCCATGAAACAGCATTCACAAAATTATAGCTACAACTTTAATGTCTGTTCTCACTTTTGCAGCCAAATCTGAATACAATGTTTTGTGCTTACAGTATTTCATAATTTGTACAAGAGTAATTCATCTCGTAATTTTACTCTCTAATCAGTTAAATCCTGGTTAGTAATAAAATATTGCCAATTTATGCTGGTTTTATTCCGGCAATGCTGCCAATAGTATTAAGGTTAAAACAGCATTTTCCAGATTTGAGATTTGGTCAGTGAGTTTATTCACTTCATGAAAAGAGAAATGAAAAGTTACTCTTCTATCTCAGGTTTTGGCTCCATACCAGGTGTCCTGTCCACAAATCTCCTCTTTCAGCTTGTCACACTCAGATTGAGATGTTTACTGGTGTCTACATGTGCAAACGAGATGTAGATAATCAGGATTAAGCAGAATACTCCCAACACTCCACTTAAGATCTACACGGTGTAAAAGCTAATCCAAGTGAGGATTTTTCACAGGTTGATTTTAAACCTGGTTGAAGTATGTTCATGTTGAGCTTCTGTTTTTCTTTGAGGATTTAGAAGTAGATAGCTGTTCCATCTCTTAGAGAAAGGTATAAAGTGGTTGATTGCACCTTAACTTCTTACAGTCATTCTTATTGGCTCTTAACTGTAGGATGTCTTACGTATGAGGGGACTCCGCTTTGGTGCAAAATTACAACTTGTGAATTGAGCTGTAACGGTTTATCTTTGAGACTATTTTAGCATTTAAAGGAATCAACCTTGAGCAAATGTTGAAAGGTTAAACCTTCCTGTTTCTGTCAGAGTGGAGAGAAATATCTGCATCTTCTATGCTGCTTTACATAGAAACACAGGGCGAGATGGCAATTTAATGTAAGTTTATGCCATGGTTACTTTGTTTTTGAGAAGAATAAACATCATGATATAAAATAATCATAACGTCAAATTTAATTATCTTTTATTTTGAAGTTAAAAGTGTCTAGCCTGTATTATATACATTATTTTAAGAGTCATTGTAGCTCTGCCTCACAGGAATTTAAACTCAGAGAATGATAATTTTCACTAAGGTGCACCCTGGGAGATGTAGTTCTACATTACCCTTTTTATCCATATAGTCTTGTACTGTAACTTAGATTCCATCAAGAAGCAGATATTTTGTAATGCAGTGGCTCACCTCAGTTACTGATAACTCAGCTGAGAGAGTTTCATTTCCTGTGCTGAAGTGCTTCTGCTTCCACCTTCAGCTAATGATGCAGAGGATGACTTCTACTTAAGGAACCCTTCATTCCCAAAATAATTCCTCCCACTTCGCAGCTCTATTCCTGCTCTGTATTGTATAAAGTGTGTTGGCTGTGGACTGTCTGAACCCTTTATGTGTTGCTGTTTACATCTCCCCTCACCCACGAGTTCCTGCAAGCATCACTTCTGTCTTCGCTGATCTGTGTCTCTCTTACAGAGCCGTCAATCACCGCCTCTGAGCACACACAACTCCCCGTGGAAGGCGACATGTTCACACTGCAGTGCAACCTGACCAGCGCCCACAGCCTCCACCAGGAGAGCTACTGGATGAAGAACGGGGAGGAGATCCCGGAAACACGTGGCCTGAACAGGAACACCGAGTACAAGTGGGAGTTCACGCAAAGCTTCTGACAGATTTGATGTGTGTATGTGCTAATATCAGAGTTTAGCAGCCTGGTGTGTTTGTGTTCTGCAGGCTGCAAAAACCAAGAGGAGACGACGCTGGGTTGTACATGTGTGTCTACACCTTCGAGACGAGTCCTTCAGCCAACGCCACCATCGAGGTTAAATGTAGGTGTTGATTTGTGAGCTACGGCCTTTTTTTTTGTCACTTTCAAGGCCGCATTAGAAATGTCACAGATGAAAAAAAATATGGCCCGAGTGGCCTTGAGCACTATCGGCCTGTCATGTGACGACCTGTGATTTCAAAGGGCTCTGCTGGCTGCTCAGGGGCAGTCAGCGCCCTTGACACCTCCATCTAACCGATGCCCGGCTCAGTGGTAGCAGATGGTGTCTTGTTTGTCTGATGGCAGAGGGATTACGTCTCAACGGCAAAATCTGGTCAGCCTTTCTGCTGTCACATGCAAAGCTATGGAGGCCAGTTGAATTTTGTGACAGTTTGCTTTTATTTTCTGGGGCATTTCTATTCACCTGGACGATTGACTATATTTTGTGCTAAACTCAAATACATCATTGTATTTGTGTTGTCTTTTCTTACTTTGACATATTACATATACCTTTCACTTTAAGTCAATTTAAGAAAATGAGCTTATATTCAGTATATTTTGATAGCCAAGCACTTGTTTCAGTCATTTTACAATTAAAAAAATCTAAATTCATAGACTAGCTTTTCTTCATCATGAATGGTTACTCACTGGTTATGAAAATGCTCAGAATGTGCAGCACTGTTTCCTATAAGACAGGGGTTCCCAAAGTGTTGTTCGGGATCCCCTGGGGGGTCGGAAGACACAAATGGGGGGTCTTGAGATGTCTTCCAGATTGTTTTTTTTTAAAAGTTATCTAAAAAAAATTGTTTTATTGTTATTATTTGTTTGTTTATTAACCTTGTTTTCTAATGTTTATCGTCCTTTTTGATTGTACTGTTAATTATTATTTCTTTATTATTATTATTATTATAATTATTATTGCGTTTTTTTTCTTTGTTGGTTTTGTATTACTCGTATATAATTTGTTAACTTGTGGTGAAATAAGAAATACTGAAAAAATGCATTAAAAAAATGAATAACAAAAGTTATCTAAAAATAGTAAATCTTACACATTATGGTGAAAAATATCATCAAAAATATTAGCTAACCTTGAATTAAAACCTTGAAAATAGAAAATGTAATGAGTTTTCTGCCTTTCTTTTTGCCAGATGACTCCTAAGTTTAGGGTTAGTGAACAGTTAATTATCAAAAGCATCAGTAGCAGTAGGTTAATTCAAAGGAACAGGAAACACAGACACATGCTCATATAGTTAAGCTAATTTTCTGCAGACCAGCTTAATGAAGCCACATTAAATCACTTTGAGGAACAGTGGGGGTCGCGGGTCTTTGGCATCTATATTTTGGAGGTCGTGGGCTGAAAAGT
The DNA here is from genome assembly GCF_009762535.1 of Notolabrus celidotus. Classification (NCBI taxonomy): domain Eukaryota; kingdom Metazoa; phylum Chordata; class Actinopteri; order Labriformes; family Labridae; genus Notolabrus; species Notolabrus celidotus. The sequence goes on from NC_048277.1 coordinate 25,029,758, forward strand.
TTGGGAACCCCTGCTCTAAGATATCAGTTTGCTGCCGCTGTTTTAACACCAGTTATAGAGCCTTTTACCTTTTAACTCTAGAAGGAGCTTTTTGCATTATGATTTAAAGTTACTCTTCATAAAAGCAGTTATTATTATTTCACAATTAGTTTTTGAGCACCGTGAAGCAGCTGTTACTTGCCTAAAAACTGCTCTTAATAAATGTGATGAACTTTTATTAAGAATTTAAATGCAGTATATACAGGGTTTCTTTAGCCTCACTTTTTTCTTGTAGATGAAACATTGGAAAAAGAAGAAAAAACTCAGACCACTTATTTCAATGCGACTAACATGACAATACCTACATTAGTAGAATCCTGCATGCACACAAGACCTGTTCCACCTCCTCATTGAGAATCTCTTGAATGTTTTCTAACCATTCATCTGCTGTTTTGTTATTTTCTTTTAGCTGCCCCTGAAATCACAGGCCACAAGCGCAGTGAGAACAGGAACGAGGGTCAGCGTGCTTTACTGTACTGCAAATCTGTGGGCTATCCTCACCCTGTCTGGACCTGGCGCAAGTTTGACAACGGCCTTTACAGGGTATGTGATATGATCGCACAGTCTCTAGACACTTTGAACTAATTTACATCTTTAACGATCTAATACAAAAGACCTGCTGCAGATAAGCTATCTGGACAAGAATGATGTTGTTATTTGTCAGGAAGGTGATAGTGCAACTTTGTGTTTATTGTTGCAGTTGTAGTCAGTGGGTGGTGTTTAACTGGAGAGCAGAAGAGTGAAACGTGCTTGTTGTATTCTTGTCTTCTGATTAAAGTAAATGAAAGAGATACAAATCAATAATAATCAAATACTCCACTGATTAAACTTCTTATAGAATACATAAAATCTGACATGTTGTGAAGGTAGAATATATGGCTGGGATATCTTATTGGATTGAACAGTTTACAGAGGAACACAGTGAGTTGATGCTGAGTTTGCATTTGACTTAGAAATATTCTAAATACAGAGTCCACAGGTGGAGCAGTTTATCCGCTGTCACCTGTCACATCTAAATTCTGTTTGGTTTTTTTCGCAATGTTGAACCCGAAAGCCTGGACTAGCCAAACTTAATATCAACTTGTTTTTATATTCCATTGTAGAGGATTTTATTAGGGCCACATGAGGAGAAAAAATATATTTCAAGAATGAAGTCGTGAATTTGCCCTTAATCAGAATCAGAATCAGAATCAGAATTAGCTTTATTGGCCAGGTATGCTTGAACACACAAGGAATTTGACTTTGGTAAACTGGGCTCTCTTTGTACAAAGGCATAAGAATAAGGCATACAATAAAAACAAATATAAATATAATAATAATAACATCAACTGTAAACACAAAATAATAACAATATAGGCATAACTAATTTGTTATTTTAAAGATAATTTTAATTTTAATTTTTTATATATATGTTGTAAGATATGCTTATTTTTACCTCTTTAATTTTAATTTTAATTGCTATTAACTTTTTAATAATTGATGCTTTATAGGCACTGTCTACTCTGCTACTGTGACACTTGAATTTCCCCGTTGTTGGACAAGTAAAGGACTATCTTATCTTATCTTATCTTATCTTGAAGGGAATATAGAAACAGGAGTCAACTGCCTGCACTAATATGAGGGATATAGAGCATCTTAATATGTTATACTTTGGTTTCACTTTATAATAACTCTTAATATTTTGTCACTTCATCTCCACATTGTTAGAAGCATCAGGTCTCTGAAAAAATTGTGCAAAAAAAGTTAGCATTATTGGACAGTGCACCACATTCCTCATTTCAGCACAGGCAGGTTGTTTACTTAGAGTACAACTTTATTCTCGTAACATTCTGACTTTGTGCTCCTAAATTTATGACTTTATTCTTGTAAAGTCACGGCTTTATCCTCATCATGATACATTTTTTTCTCAGAATATTTTTCCTCCTTTATTGTGGCCCTGACACTCTGCTGTCGGGCATGATAATAATACTTCACCATAAGACAAAAAAACAAACCTGCTAACGGTTTGTATCTGGTGACTGGCAATTTTATCCAAGTTCAGTTTTCTTCTTACACACACACACACACTTAATGAGAAGATCCACTTAACGTCTTGCAGGCACCAAGCAGAGGGGAAACACGAGCTAAAGTGTTTAAAATCCACTTTGGCTTCAGCTTCCAGGTTTTCTACAGCAGCGTTCTTATCTGCTCTTCCCCTGGATTCTGTACAACACCACATCTTTATGTCACATATATTTATGCTGCTAATACTGAGGGTCAAGAAGAAGTTATTTCATGCAATGTGTTAAACATCAACACAAAGTAATAACTCTGAATATGACACAAATAAAAGTAGAGGAAGGAATAATGGAAGCATTGCAATGTATGTAAACAAAACAGATAGATATAGAAGAAAGCATCCTTGAAGTCCTTTTATTGGTTTTCCTCTATTACTGCACACATTATTTTGTATTGGTTTAAACTTTGACTGAGATGAAAGTAACAAATTCCCTTTTAGACAGTAACCTCCTAACGTTATTTATTAAATGTCTTTCTTCCCCCTGGTCAGGAAATCGACAACTCCTCAGGCCGCTTCTTCGTCAGCAGCAGAGACAACTACACCGAGCTCCACATCATCGAGCTGGACATCGGCCAGGACCCAGGCGAGTACAGCTGTAACGCCACCAACATGATCGGCAGCCGTGAGGAGAAGTCCGTGCTGAGGGTCCGCAGCCACTTGGCCCCCCTGTGGCCTCTCCTTGGGGTGCTGGCTGAGATCATCATCCTGATCGTCATCATCGTGGTTTATGAGAAGCGTAAGAAGCCTGAGGATTTACAAGACGGTGAGTCACCAGCATTTTTATTATTCTGCTGTTTGAAATATATCTGAGGGGCAAACAGTTTTGAAATGGATCTGCTCCTGTGGAGTCTGTCTGCTTTTGAAAACCTTTGTCAGTGTGGTGACTTTAAAAGGAGGCACACTTTCTTCTCAGTGTGCGCTGAAGTCATCCCTTCACCACAGACACCAGCAGGGTCACTTGACACTGTTGCTCTGCCTGTGCTCAATAATTCAGTCTGGCAAGGTTGACCCAACAAGCAGACACTGTTGCAGGAGGTCACACCTTGTCAGGACAGTTTCATACATTTAATATTCATTAGGAATATGATACTGCAGTGTTGAGGAGGTGGACACTTTCAATTATTAACAGCTTTTCTGGGACCTTGTGCCGTCCCCAAGCTGCTGCAAACTTAATCCACAAGACACATCACTTAGCTCTATAACCTGCGCATACCATCCTGGGACTTTCTGATACTACGGAGTACTTCATTTTCAGGGGACTAGCTATATCATAAATTATGCATTAATGGTATTTGGGCGACCTTTCCCTTTCAAACGGAATTTTGATGTCGTCTCGTGCTGATTAGATGCAGCGTGCAGCGGATGACTGACAGCTCCGAGCTGTCAGTGACACTGCAAGGCAACAAATAGTCATTACAGTTCAACACATGATCACAAATGAAGTGTTGCAGATTTTTTATCCGAGGGTTTTCAGTCACCTTGAGAATCCTCACAGTCTCACAAACTGGTTGTTGGACTGCGTGAGTCATGCAGCAAATTCTTGCATGAAATGTTAATAATTTATTATTTTCCTTGCATTGCTATAAATGAGGTTAGCTTTGGATGTTGAATATTTGAAAGGATTGTTGTAATATCTTCCTTCCACCCCTCCCTTCCCCCTTACTTTTAATTGCATAACCTAAAAATTGTTGTGGTAAGTGTGAGACTCTGCATGCTTCATGAATTTCAATAAGCATTCAGCCTCATCTTCCTCCAGTTCACAGCACACCATGCACTTCTGTTTGCCAACATCAGTGTCAAGAGCAGTTCAGGATTTTCAGTTTTTCTGTTACCAACAAAAATGTTATTTATATGCATCGCACTTTAAGCGTTTTTTAGAAGGCATGTGAGTGAATTTTTGTCTTGCTGAATATTTAGTGACTGTATTACCTTCAGTAGAGCTGATATGAACCAAGCTGCTTCTCACTAATCTCCGAATGAACAGCTGTTCTTTGTGAGCTCTGCATGATATCAGTATGTTGTTATTTGATTTTTGTCTGTTTGTGACGTCCTTACTTGCTTGTCTGTTTATTTGAATGTGGTGTCGTGCTGCATGTAACCACATTCAGAGTGTTTGTGAGCTACTCCATGTTTGACTTTTTTGTAAATACTTTTGTGCGGCTACGTTTTCATCCCATCTCATAGTTAAATCATAAACACAAGTTTTTAAAAACCTGTTTCACCATGTTTCAGTTACAGATGTTGTTCCATTTTCCGTTTGTTGATGCTGTGACTCTCATTACTTCATCCACGTCTGCAACGTCCCTGCGATAATTGTCTTTTTTTGTTTGATCATTTCTCCGTATTTTTCCTCATTGCTTCAGATGATGACCCAGCTGGACCAGTGTAAGTATCAACGTTGTACCTCTCATACTTTATACCTGTTTTAGTTGTTTGTGTGTTTTTGTTGTAGTATATCAATATATTTAATTCATGACTGTCTTATGAGCACAGTTTTCCTGAAATCTGGGTCACAAATGACTCCACATGTTGCATGTGGGCTTCATAGTGTCTAAATAAACTAGAGGGTAAAGTCTAAACAAGTTCACTCATCTGTTCAGCATATGATGAGGTAACTTAAGGCCCTATTATGAATTTAAAGCCACTGTGAGGAGTTTCGATTGGGGAATGACACGGACAAAAATTACAATGATGCCTTGGACTGACCTTTTTTTAAAAATTTAATTTACAACTTTCACAGCTTAGTTTTAAAGTGAGTGATACATTTAACTGTTAATAGACAAAAGGGTGATATTATGTGTCTGAAACACAACCTGGTCAAGAATTAGGACATATCACTCAGTCCACAGGGGGCGCCACAACCGTCACAGACAGAAAGTTCCTCACAGGAGCTTTAAGTCCCCCTATTCTCATTGATAAGCTGTAATAAAGCTGTAATAAATAGTTTATGATACAGTTTGATAAGAGATGCGTGATACAAAATTTGACTGCAAAAATAAATACCTATAATATATATGTATATCCCACAGTATATCCTCTCAAGTTTTATGCTTGTAACCGATATGAGAGCTGATATTTCCAGATTTTTGTATTTTAAAGACAAGTCCATAACCAGTTCTTTATGCATGCCTGAAGATAAGAAAGTCTTAAGTGTAGTGAGCAGAGGTTCATGATTTAATATTCTATAGCTCTCAGGAAACTTGCAGAACAAAAATAGCAAACTGTGTTTGTGCTGTCTTCCACTTAAACTGCAAAAAATAATCTCATTCCTTGAGTCTCTCATGCCAGAATACTTCAAACAAAGAAGTCAGAGCATGCTCTGCAAAAGAGATAATCTCAGGGCTTCATTTGTTTGGAAAAAGACCCTTTTATGATGTCAAAGGTGCACATCTGACAACATGTATGGTGATGCAAGTATAGCTGTGTTTGTTTTGTATTAGGCAGTAGTTTTTCTCCATTATAGGTTGCGCATTCAAAGCTACTGTGCAGTTTTGAACAGTTTGGATTGAAAGATTTGTAAACACCTGGAACTTCTCCTGATGTTTAGACAGGAACGTGGGAAAAATAAAAAAAAACTTCAAATAAATCAGAAGAAAGTGTTGTATTTGAAGTGGCTCACCACAACTTATAAAGCAGATAACGAACCATAATTTAATGCTATTTGCCATGTACAAATTAGTGGAGTTGCTAATTTAGTTTTTTCAAGACATTACTGTGACTTGTTCAAAACTGTAACTCTACCCAGGTAACTTCCTCTGCAGTGAAAAAGATAAGTAGAATTTGTGTTCAGGTAATCAGCTGTTTACTTTCAGGTAGACTGTAAAGAACTGCAGTCTTTACTGCCATCACTGAGTAAAGAGGATTCTTCTGTTAACACTGACTTGTTAGGGATAAGAAGTGCTACCCCTGTGTGAAACCAGGGGCATGTATTAAGTCATTTTGATTACACACTGGCATTGCATAAAAGGATGATTTATTTATTTATTTTTAAAGTTATATTTTTTGGCCTTTTTGCCTTTATTTGATAGGACAGTGAAGAAAGACAGGAAATGTGGGGAGTAGAGGGCGGGGAAATGGTCGACAAGCCGGGAATCGAGCCGGCGACCCCTGGGACGAGGACTATAGCCTCTGTATGTGGGGTGCTTAGACCACTAGGCCACCAGCACCCCTAAAGGGTTTATGGTTTATTGTTTATGGTTTATTTTTTTTATTTTTTTATTTATTTTTTGGCCCTTTTGCCTTTATTTGATAGGACAACTGAAGAGAGACAGGAATTTGGGGAGTAGAGAGCGGGGGAAGACATGCAGGAAATGGTCGACCGGCCAGCAATTGAACCGGCGACCCCTGCAACGAGGACTGTAGCCTCTGTATGTTGGGCGCTTAGACCGCTAGGCCACCAGCTCCCCAAAAAGGATGATTTTAAAGCAGTTTTAACTGAACATTGATCCGTTTTTAGAATGTGGATGAAGACACTTAATCAATAAACTGAAAATCAATTGATAAGATATTTGACCACTAATAATCACATTGTTTATTCAGGCAGTGAACTGATATGTTGTTTCCCTCCTGTTTAAGGAAAACCAATTCTACCAACAACCACAAAGACAAGAATCTCCGCCAGAGGAATACAAACTGAGCAGCCTGTCTGCTGAGTAAGTCATCAGTTATTAAGAGATGGTCGTTGGTAAATATGTATTACACGCCTGTGGTCACAAATTACACAATGACCTACCTTGTGAAATTATCACTGAAAGCTCTTGACAACCAGAGGAAACAGATAAACGTGCCCGCTGATGAGCCTTTTTTCTCTGCAGGTGTCATCCAACATGTATTGACCACATGAAGGTAAACAAGCGGAATCCATACCAGTTGTTAATAGGATTTATCTGCCATTCAAAGTATGCTCGTGGAGGAGTAAATTGAGGCATGCCTTATGATTTTGTTGTGTGAGGGTGCGAGTTGAAGGACGTGCTCAAACATTATGGAATTGTTAACATAATAACCATTGTTGCTGCATGCCGGTGTTGACGTTTATGATTTGACATTTATCCATTGATTTAACATTTCTACTACTTCTAAAAATAATGCATGCAAGATGTTGACCTTCTGTTTGAAGGCAGAGATGTTTTGTTCTTGTTTTTTTTTTGTTTTTTTTGGTTGCTCTTTCCTCTGAGAGCAGCTTCATGTAGATAATCTGTGTGCAAAAACAAAACTTGGCAATGTAAAAGAAAATGCCACCATAATCTGGTATGACAGCTGTGTATAGTTTTATCATTCCGCTGCATACCATTTTCTAAGTTTTATCATTTTATCAGACTATATTTATTACATTTAAGGGCTTTGCAATGTCCCTCTAATACATTTGGTTAAGGTTAACCTTACTGTATGTATGTACTGTATGTGTTAAATCACTATAACTATGTATCAGATCACCATTAATATAAAGACTATTCATATGATATGATGCACTTAAATGTTGAGAATAACAAAAACCTGTATAAACCTACTTTAGGAGATCTGTACTAATCATTAAACATATTGTTTTATAAGTATGTGTATTGTACAGCATGGCTATTATCCTATGCAATTATTATCCATATCAATATATTGAAAACCATTGCAGCTTTTGATTTCTCTGTGACAAAGCTTTAAACTAGTAGGATCACCGTAGAGCGCTGATGGCATTCTGCACAGCTGCATGAATTCTCTCCAGCTGACGTGGGAGGCAGAGAAAAGATGCCCACGTCAGGACTGACACATGTGAAGCAATTGCAAGATCGCAACTAATTTTTAAGAATAAATATCTGGAAAAAAACAACATGTTGCCTGCTGAGTTGATTTCTTTGCAAAGTTGCACACAAGATGAAAACACACAGGTGATTTGAGTGTAGGGAAATAAGAGCATGTGGAGAACAGCACCCTCTAGTGATAGTTTGAGTGACTTACAGCAAACACATGCAACATGATGATGGACTTAGAACATCAGAGCAACAACGACCATTTATACATCTTCATTTGATGAGCAAAATTCCTCAAACTGTCCTAAAAAAACATCATCTTGTGGCTGCGTTTGAGTACTCTGCCTGCATTGATCGTTATAAACAGCCTCTTAAGAAAACCTGGGCTTACTCACAGTCTTTGCACAATAATCAGTGAGCATTAAAAGGCAACACCACTCCAACAGAGACCCTCAATTCAAAGAATAACACCAAGCTGTTTTTACTCTGTGTATACTGTTGACATATTTTTCTTTCTGTTGATTTTGATGTATCATAATAAGTGAGGAGTTAATTAAAGGAAAATGACATCATGTCTGTAACATTTTTTTTTTAAGTTATAGGGGTTTCAAACAACCGGAGAAAGACTTAGGAATCTACAAAGACAGAAAAATAAGGCTTCTTTCAGGATATTTGCAGAGTCTAAACTCTTAAATTTGACAGTTTTCCACCAAAAACATCAACTCTCGAAAAATGCTCTGGAGCATAAAAGGATGATGTAACTGTGAATATAGCTTAAAAATAGAAGTTTCCGCAGTAAGGAAACAATTTGGAACAGTTTCAGCATAAATGTGTCTTGACTTTCTGCTTGCTCTTGCCCCATCGCATGCAGCTGGTGCCATTTTTTTTCTCTCAGCCCTGTCCCTCAGTCTCAGTCTGCTGATGACACATGAGGATTTTGAATTTTGCATCAGTCATTTTAAAAGTCTTCCTCAAAGCACAGACCTATGAGTGAAGAACTACTAATCATGAGTAGCTATAGTGTGATCATAGTGGGATTGTAGTCCAGGTAGCACCTGCTATATGGAGCTGTGTGTAATGATGGAAACAGATCCGGTCCATATAAAAGTTAGACTCTTAGTAAATCATCCTAGCAGGTGCAGTATTGTTACAAACTGTGTGCAGTCTCCCTATTTTGAGGTTTTAATACGGTTATTAGAAATATTTAATGTTGCAAAAAGATTATCCTATAGCAATGCCTCTTTAAAACGGTTTCAGAATATTCAGATCATGGTTTTCATAGCTGCGCCTAAAAATGAGGAGTCTTTTTCTTCTTCTGTTCATTATTCTGGGCAGCAAATTCAACTAGTTTGGAGGGAAAATGCAGCAGAGCAGCAGAGGGGGGCAGTATTTCATTGTGCCTGCTGGTTGGGAACAATACAAGTAGAAGCAGTCTGGGCTCATTGGTCGGCCCTGTGCAACATTTCCACTGAAGTTTTTAAACACTGGAAATCAAGATAATACTTCATAGTTTTTTTAATATTTTTTAATTCATATTTTTTGGCATTTTCGCCTTTAATGGACAGGACAGCTGAAGAGAGACAGGAAACGTGGGGAGCAGAGAATGGAGAAGGACATGCACGAATGGTCAAGGCTGGAATCGAACCTGTGACCTCTGCGACAAGGACTACAGCCTCTGTGTATGGGGCACACGTCTACACTGCTAGGCCAACGATGCCACTTATGCTTCATCATTAATATAACTTTATCCTTGCTGCTAAGAATACTTCATTGAGACACCTTAACTTTTTTCAGGACATACTCTAAAGTCCATGTCCTTGTTTGACACCTGCCTTGAGAGGGACCAATATAGTCTAAGACACGGTGCAAAGCCGTGTGGTGCTTTATTTATCCATTCATTCATTTTTATCTAGATTCAGCCAAACCTCCATCCTTTCTATGACAAAATTACAGTGGATACAAATGACAAAAATAGAGAACCCAACCACAGGGTTTTCCTGCGTGCAAACATGGAGAGTGATGACTGGAGTGGACTAAATATGGCACATAGTGTGAAATTTGTATCAGGACAGTTCATGATCAGGAGACTGAAAAACTCAAAGCGATGACAACAACATGTTGTCATGAGATCTGCTAGAAGGATTATAAATGAAAAAGGACAAAAGGATCGGCAGGAGCTGCAGTGAGGACAGAAAAGCTCTTTATGAAACATGTTTTATTTACTTCAGTCGTGTTCTTTTCATTTCACACCATATCTACCATATCGTCGCAGAAACCTTGGATCTCCAAAGCTTCCACTTTCCAGAAAGTAGGTTTTAATGTAACTACACTGCATAAGATTCAACCACAGGTGTTTTGTTTTTTTCTATTCTTTCATCTGTTACATTTAAGAAAGACTGACAGAAATGAAGGAAGATCAATAGCAGTGATTAATGGAAAAATATTAAAATGATTAAATATGGAGGTACAAAGTTTCTGCCTGACAGCAACGATATTTAACATACACATAAATAAAACATTTTAAAGATGTGTGTTCTGTCTTATCTTGAGCTCTGAGATATCACTGAATATAATTAGTTTACTACTTCACTGTATCATCAAGAAACATTTTGGCAGGAACAAACTGTTCAACTCTCCCTGTCCTGTGGAATAACCACTTACAAAATCCCTGCAGTGTAAATCACTTCAGTGAAGTTTGTATTAAATCATCCCACAGTAATGAAACCAGCAGCTGCCGACAACCATTCACTAAATGAATGTTGGTCTGTGTCAGAGAGGTGTTTCATCACTTCTCTACATGACTGAAAATGTGTTCTCCAGGGAATAAAAATGAAACAGTAGACTGTGAGAGTATTCATGCTCCTGCAACAATACAGGGAGTTGCCTACATTTTATAAGAATATATCTCCTTTATACAGCTTTCTATGAAGTGCACATGCCTTTAAATTTTTTTCTTTGGGAATGAATAAAGTGATTCAGATTTAAGTAAAAGTGAATGGGATTGATAGAATAGGTGGCAGAATATGTCCCAGCACAATGTTTTATCTCAGTGTAGAAATGTTCAAACAAATCGTATCAGGAATGAGAGCTGAGCTTTATTTACACTGACTTCTCTGCATTGTCGAGCTGTAACTTCAAGAGTTCATCTTTAAAGTGTGGTGTGTAGAAATGGGATTACTTAGCAACATATGGCAGTCGGATTCTAGATTGAAATGCTCCCTTGCTCACCCCTTCAATCGATGAAGCGACAGTGGCCTTGTAGGACAAGAAGCTCCTGTATGAATGCCATTTGTCAAGTTTTATACCAACTTCAACATTATTTTTTTTGTTGCACAAAACTACTCTCTCTACTTCTTCATCCTCCATCCGGTGCATTTCACACGACAACTCACTAAATGCAAAAATGTGAATGCTACTAGTTTGTCCATTCTGGGCTTCAGTAGATGGCCTATGTGGAAGGGGACCTGTTCATATTTAGATACAAAAGGCTCATTCTAAATTAAAGAAAACAAAACAATACACTCATTTAAACATACCAATATGTTCTGCTAACTGTTGCTAAATACTACACTGCACATTTAAAGCTCCTGTTAGAAGTTTTTAGCTGGTGATGAAATAAACTGAGATGAATACCTCTGTATCTTTTTGACCCACAAAAGAAAACGAAACCACCAGAAACAAAATGTTATATCTCTATGTAGTTATTTTAAATCCCTGAAACCACTTCCAGGGGGGTAGGTGTCAGATAAAGTAAATGACATTACCTGGCCAAAGTGGCTCTCCTGTTTAAACTTCCCACATCAAAGATTTATGGTGAGTGATACATTTGGTTGTGTTAAGAGTAAAGGTTGATTTATTTTTGGTCATTAAACCCTGCTTACACATCAGCAAGTGAGTTGAGATATTGCTTTGTCTATAGGTGGCACAAAAATCAACTCAAACAGAAAGTTCCTCAAAGTAGCTTTATGATGTGGGAATTACTACATTTTCCTTTTATTTCTATGATTCTAAAATGATTTTTAAATACGTATTTATACTGTTGTTGTTATAAAGATGTATTTAATGCATATTAGAATTGTCTACAATGACATGAAATGTGTATCTCTGATGCAGTATTGAGTTCTACACACATGCAACTGTCGGTGTTCCTAATAGCTTCCAATACAGACCTTAAAACCCTCCTGTTTTGTTCGTTTCTCTGGAACATCAATAATGTTCCTGGGTCAATTTGACCCGGGGGCATATTCAATTATCCAAAAGGGTCAGAACCCGAAATAATCCCAGTACACCTTTTTGTAAAACCTAATTCTTCATTCCATTACTGACCGTTTAAATCAAGATTTAGTCCATTGGTGTTCTTTAACTCTCACAGATCATGGTTCAATGAGGATAACTCACTCGTTTTTCATTAAAATTAATGTTAAACTTTTTTTATGTACATTGGAAAGCCCTAAATATAAATACAATAGTTTGACATGACTTAGATTTTTGTTTATTTTATTTTACAACTTGATTTTTTTTTTATGAAGAAATGATGTTGATAAATTAATACCACACCTCTTCTCACATGCTGCCCAGATTTGTATGCTGCATTTAGCTGGTATTGCCTAAAATAGACTTTTAAAAGGGTCAATTTGACCCGCAACATAACAGGAGGGTTCAGAAAATATACGTATTTACATTTATGGAACACAAAAACTGCGATGGACGAAATACTTCCAATGCTTTTGTGTTGAATTATTGTGGTATTTATGGAATCTGAACAATTGTGAGACTTTCTCTGTCTAGTTTTCCTCAATAAATTACGATGTCAAAAATCAGTGGAACAACTTAAAGGCTTAAGAAATTGGGTCTCTATAAAAGTGTTCACAGGGCCACATATATGGGCTTTATAGACGGTGTTTGTCAGTTTGTCAAAGTACTTCTTCATAAATCGTCTGGCATGAGTTTGGCACAACATCGTTCCTTCTCCTCCAGGCCTGTCGACACGAACATGAGGCTCTGTGCCATCATCGCTTTTTCTCCCAACTAGTTGACTGTCAACTCCAAGGCTGCCTCGCATCCTTGAATCATCCTTTTCCGCGTGTCCTGACGGGGCGGGGTGAGCGCGTGTGCCTCCCTGGCTCCTATGGCAACCCAATAGATAAGCTCCATCGATATTCACGTTATTAGAAAGGGGTAGGGGGGGGGGGACTGATGGATCTGTGATGTCAGCGCTCTTTGAATGCAGCAGCCGGCCGCGTGCGTGTGTGTCACCACCTTGCACTGACAGAGAGCTCGGATATTTTGGGGAGGTGGAGACGCTGCTTTGTCATTGAGGAGCTCAGCAGCAGCAGCAGCAGCAGCAGCAGCAGCGTTATTCTCCCACTCTGGCACGTCCGCCGCTCAGCATGCTGCATCCTGATGCGCTCTCGTCTGCACGCTGTGGGGTTACCTGGATTAACATGCGTTTCCCGTCAACCGCTTCTAAATGACCGTCGGATTGTTGACGCATTTCAATGGTTGAACCGGGGATGAGAGGCACGTCCCAAGTGTCAGAGAAGATACAACCTGTCCTGCGGATGCGCCGTCACTGTTTTGCCTCCAGCAGCACCCCAAGTGTGTTAGATTCATGATTCATCCCTCTGTTTGTACGGGCTATCCTTAGAGCGCGTCTCCTCTGCTTTTTTCACAATGGAAAGATTTCAGTCATCCATGCGCAAACGTCTCTACAGCCTGCCGCAAAACATTGGGCAAAAACCCTTTGTGATTGACGATGGAGACAACGGCGACAAGGACACCAAGAGGAAAAGTATTCGGCTAAAACATTTGTCCTCTCCGTCTCCTGCGAGCAGCTGCAGGAGCATTGAAGAGGCCAGGAGTGAAGACCTAGACAGGGACAGGGATGTGATTGTGAAGACCAACTTGAACGGGGACTGCCGCTTATTCAGGGGCAGCATCTCCTCCATCACCGGGCGGCATGCTCCCGGGTCAGACCCAGCGGAGCAGCGGCGCCTCATTCCCGAAGCTGACGCTGGAGTCAGTGAGAGTTTCCCCGGTGAGCGCGGCCCCGGGGCCCAGCAGCGGGGAGCGGGGGGTCTAAGCGGTGCAACCGGGCAAGCGTCTACGTTTGACCAGTCAAGTTTCATCAAGTTGGAGGGGACTGAGCAGATTATACCTGAGGACGACCGGCTGTACCAAGCTGGCTTCATGCACCGGCAGTTTGGAGCGATGCTCCAACCGGGAGTCAACAAGTTCTCCCTGCGGATGTTGGGGAGTGAAAGGGCCGTGGAGCACGAGAGGGAGCGAGTAAAGTCTGCTGGCTTCTGGATAATCCACCCGTACAGTGATTTTAGGTAATATGTGCGCACAAAATATTAATTTTCATGCAGATGTGTCTTCGAGCTGTCACACATTTCTTCATGTCTTATCATTTCATCTTGATTCTGAATAAATTGTTGCAAAATACAATAAGATCAGAGCAAACTTATACCAGAAATACACAGATTATCTTCTATATGCCAGCAGTGTTTTTTTTGCTATGATCACTGTGATGATATTATGATAACATGATAATCAGGAGTGTTAGTCCATGCAGAATATCATAAGCTGTATGTGCCTCAGTAATCCATACACACCTTGACTAGATAAATGGCTTCATTTCTGCATCTGATCTCTTTCCATAGACTTAAATTCTCTGCAGGTCTTTCTCACATGGAAACATTTAATGTATGTAAAGGAGTTTTCTGGCATATGAAATCCTCTTATAAGCACAATGACAGCTGCATTCTTTCAAACATATGGATGTACAATAAGTCGCTCTTTTGTTTGCCTGCAGAGAGAAGTGTGCATGCATACAGGCTCGTTTACACAAGAATAGGGTGTATGATAACCCAAGCAGCCAGATTTCTGCACAGTTTCCTCCATCTATAAATAAAATTGTGCACCAAACTCCTGTAATTCCCTAATTTAGCAGCCATGCATGCATGCACGCTCTACATTTCATCGCATGCTGCATACAAACCAATGCTCTGTTCATCACCGCCATCAAGCCTTTTTCATGACATTTAACCTTGAGGCTCACTGTCATCATATTTTCACCGGCCAGTTGTACGCCAATGTGTGTCACTGCAGTTTTTTTCCACTCATCTGAATTACACTTTTTTTTTTTATCATTTAGCCAGGGCAGTGGATTACAGAGAGTGCAGCAGGGGCTTGGAAATGGGGTAATCAAAATAGGGTAACATGACCATTCAAGATATTAGAAGCACACATCAGTGCAGATTATTACAGTACAATTAGTCTAATGGAGCAGAGAGGGTGTGGACAGGGAGGGGACACACCACCAAATACAGGGAGAGAAAGACAGAAAGAGAGATTGAAATAAAATGATGTGAGGAATCAGGGCGCCCAGCTGTTGACTCTGAGGTGTCATCACTTCATGTTGCTTTGGGTCACACTTTTGAGCAGGAGACAGGGTTTTATGTGTCCTGCGTTCGCTTCCTAAGGTGAACTTTTTACCCTGCAGATCTTATTTCAAGAACCAGGTGGAAACCCTTGCACTTTAAAGAGTATTTGGGTGTTCTTTGGCTTATGGGACACCGTTGAATCCAATCTTAATCCTGCAAAAAGTCAACTCCTCTCCCAGAAATTTTTACCAGTTGTGTGCTGACACACTGTGTTTCCATGACCACGGCGCATCAGTTGAGCAACCTGAGCATCCTTGCCTTGTGTCTTTTACAAACACTGTCCCTCTGTTGTTTATTCCACCAGCAACTGCTGTCTTTTATTAAAGCTTTGTGTGGATGCTGAACTGGCACGCTGCGTAAATATGGTTAATATGATTGCTGGTGGGCCTGAGCCACAGTACAGGTGTGTGTTAAGCCACTGAGCTGCATGCAGGCTGTTGTGTTTCAGCTGCGCGCTGGCAGCAAGAGATAAGTATCTCTAGTACAAATGTGATCCCTTTTTCAGCTGTCCTGATTGATCTAAGCTCCTTTCACCATTTTAAGCCTTTTTGTGTTCACTTTGCCTGTAACTCTGTGTGCTCACATGCTCTTTTAACGTTGTTGCACTCTGACCCAAATAGTCCAAGATTCCTCTCTGGACCAGTAGTGGTCCAGAAACCCTCACAGAAGTCTGCTTTATTTTCATTGAAACATCAGATTACACCCACAAGTTGTCTGATCTTTTGTGGGTTGAATGCTGCGTGCACAGTCAGCTCATGAGCAAACCGGATGGTCTGCAGGGGACGGCAGTAATGCACTGTCCCCTGCAGACCTTCTTTTTTTTTAATTTGTGGTCCAGCTGTTCCAGCATTCTGCAGTACGGTGACGTGTGCAGAGCAGTAATACTAACTACTCAACATCTGGCTGATGGGAGCTGACTTCTGGAGATGACATGGATTCCCAGGAGATAACGGTGGATTTAGCCAGAGAGGGGAAGTGCAATTAGGACCAGTGTGTCACCACAGAGACAACGGGCAGATGAAGAGAGGAATGCAAATGCTTTGTTTGGCAGAGAACAACAGAAAGCTGATTAGAACAAATGGCCACCCTGCCCTAAATGGTCACCTATTTTAATAATGTTCTCCTGTGAAGGATTGGTGTAAGTAACTAGATCAGGTCAGACCATGCTGAAATCTGCATCTGTAAGCTGTTATGTACCCTGATTACATCTCTGATGTCGCTCTCCTTTTTTGTAGACCTGTTTGAGCCCAGAAAGTGTGCCACTTTAGGGAACACAAGTCCTTTTGGCTCTTTGGAGTTGGCTTGCGACATCACAACATCACACATTTAGTCATCTACTCTTCTTTCACCATCAGCTAAGACTAATCAAAGCTTTTAACTTTGTACCTGTTGGCAGAACGTTTAGCTGTTTGTGACAACAGTTGTTCTGAAATCTGTACAAATATTGGTGTCAATATTGGAACGACTGGCCAAACGCAGTCTGGTATTAATGATCTGTACCAATCTGATACATGCAATGCAATCACACCACATGGGCTCATAGCATGTGGTGACTGTATGCTGCCTCACTTGCCCCAAGGATCTCTTAAGTGGTGTAATGCATGCGCCCTCGTATGTGAACCCCCCCCTCACACACACACACACACACACACACACACACACACACACACACACACACACACACCAAAACTCACAAACAGACACTTTGTGGTGGCCCTGCAGGTGTGTCAGACTCCTGTTGGATCGATCACTGGTTAATTAGTCTTCTGAAATGGATCCAGCATACACGTCACACACACACGTCACACAAACACTCAAGACAGTGGTTGGTTAACAAACATTCTCCCTGTATCAGCTGGTGTCTGCATGACCGAGCTGTGCAAACCTGTTTGTTTCCTTGTGTGTAAAGCTGTCTGCAACTCAAGGGAATAAATAGGAAAAATGAAAAATGGACTCAGACCAGATTACTGTTTTATGCTTCATAACTGTTGACTGTAATTTGCCTAATTTGTTGGAATAAGCTGGAAATATTTGGCTATTTTTTCCTTTTGTAAACAATAACTAAAATCAGCCCCCTTCTTTATACAATTATAGATACAATTGAACTCTGTGCAGCTGACACTTGAGGATTTGGTTAGTTGTGAAAATCAATACTTCCTCTTGAGCCTTTCAGATGAATTCCAATAACCCATTTTCCTCTGCGTCCCTGTGGCCACAGGCCCAGTATTGAACTGAATTAGAGGAGTATTATTGCTGTCAAGAATCAACGCTTTGTTAATGTTTGTGCTCAGGCAGTTTGTTTGTATCGCTTTTGCTCACTTCAACATAAATCTGCTGGAATTGGAGTCGCAGTGTGAGACTGCAGGTTGCTCAGGGATTTATTCCTATTTGAAGTACTTTGCTTTGAATTTGCAGCACGTATTCAGTGTGTACAAAGAAAATTATGAAAGCGAGACCTTTGCTTGTTATTTTCTGTTTGAAAAGAAAAGGATTTTTTATAAAACTGCTGTCTATTCATGATCTGTTCCTGCATTTCTGTTTCCCAACTTTTTATACTAGAAGTCCAGACAACTTATAATCAATACTGTAATTGGGGCTTCATTGACCAAGTATTTCCACTACAGATTAATCTAAAAATTATAATATTTATTTTACTGTGTTTGTTTCGTCTGTCAAATATGTAACAATGCTGGAAACAAAAATTGTATTTTTTACTGCCCATCACAATGAGCTTGTTGCAAAATTTTACCAAAGCTCACATGTTTAGGGGCGTCATTGGCCTAGTGGTTTAAGCATGCGCCCCATGTACAGAGGATATAGTCCTCATCCCAGTGGTCCTTGTTTTGACTCTGGGACACAATCATTTGCTGCATATCTTCCCCCAAAATCTGCTCTCCCCATTACCTCTCTCTCTTTAACTGTCCTATCAAAAAAGGCAAAAGTGCCCCAAAATTTAACTAAAAAAAAAGAGACACTTAAAATTTGAACAAGTAAAGCAACAAATCCTCATTGGATCAACTGAAAGCTGCAAGTGTTTGGATTTTTGCTTCACAAAACACTGGAGAACACATTTAGAAACAGGTGCAGATAGAGTGCTCTTGTCACTTAATGGTGTTGAAAACAGCCATGAGCTTCTGCTGGTCGAGCTGGTTTAGGTCCCTACTTTTCCTCCACCATTATCTGTCAACTCTCCATGACTAGATCTAAAAAAAGGAATACGAATGCCCCCAAAAATACATAAATAATGGCTTGTGCATCCTCACATGTTACTGTTAAGCTTCATAATCTTCAAGTTGTTCTGTCCATCTTCGTATGTGGGGATCCTAAGTTGTATAAATACTATATTTTGATCAGCTGTTGTTTACAAATAAATAACTTGTGTCCATGTGTTTCAGGTTTTACTGGGATCTGACCATGCTTCTGCTGATGGTGGGAAACCTCATCATCATCCCCGTTGGCATCACCTTCTTCAAAGATGAGCACACGCCGCCCTGGATCGTCTTCAACGTGGTCTCGGACACCTTCTTCCTCATGGACCTGGTACTCAACTTCCGCACGGGCATTGTCAAGGAGGACAACACGGAGATTGTCCTGGACCCGCAGCAGATCAAGATCAAGTACCTGAAGAGTTGGTTTGTGGTGGATTTCATCTCCTCCATACCCGTGGACTACATCTTTCTCATCGTAGAGACCCGCATCGACTCAGACTTTTACAAGACTGCCCGAGCTCTGAGGATTGTCCGTTTCACAAAGATCCTCAGTCTGCTTCGGCTGCTGCGCCTCTCCAGACTCATCCGCTACATCCACCAGTGGGAGGAGGTAGATCCTGCAGGGACATACTGTTTGGATCTTCATATGAGCTGTCAGGCTAATAGGGCTGAATACTTGCCAAAGTACCCCGCTGAAAATGAGTCAGCGATGATTTTAATCATTCTTTTAGTCAATTTTACAGAAGCCAAAAATTCGCTTCCAGTCTTTTAAATGTTATGCTCAGAGTGTTTGCAAAAGTACATTCAGTTTCTTTTGGGTTTTAGCTGAGAAAACGAGATAGGCATTTCTTGATTTTCTGACACAAACAGCATTAACAAAGTTTTTGTCAGTTGCAGCAACGAATGCAATCCGCCTCTGATTTAAGTCTATAAATTTATGATATCACAAACATGATCCTACATTTTGTAAAATCAAGAGCCTTCTTCAGCTCTTTCACACACTCCATCAACTTTACTGAACAACAAATATTTTTCTGCATTATCTTATTTCTATAATACCAACTGAGGCTGCATTCCCCACAAGCCATTAATGTTGCTTGCACATTGTTATGCAACACTGAACCAGCCTCTAGAAGATTAAGAACAGTATAGCCTGATATAGGATCTGTGTATCTATCGGCCCACACAGCACCTTCTGTATGTTTCCCATCCTATGAGAGAGAATTCAAACGTTATAGATTTATTCACCGTTTGATGTGTGTTTTATGATGTTTGATGAATCCTGATCATCTGTGTTACAGGTTTTCCATATGACCTATGACCTGGCCAGCGCCATGGTACGCATCATGAACTTGATCGGTATGATGCTGCTGCTGTGTCACTGGGACGGCTGTCTGCAGTTCCTGGTTCCCATGCTGCAGGACTTTCCTCCTGACTGCTGGGTCACCAGAAACAAGATGGTGGTAAGTGGATTATTTATGAGTCACACACCACACAAATGTGTACTTCTTGAAGCCTCCTACAACTTTTTCTTAATCAGTCTGAGGGTAAATGTTTGGGTCTTGCGTGATATAACATTTTATAAAAAAATCTAGAACTGAGAGAGTATCTTCTTTTGTCAGAGCATCTGTACAGTTTGAGGTGAGCAGGACTCGGGGAAAAAGATGATGTCATAGACTTCTTTGCACCAATCAGAATTTGTAGTTTGATTTAGTGTGACCGCTCTCTCCTGATGAAGTAAACTATCTGGGTTTATTTTAATGTTACAGTCTTAATACCAACGACTTTAAACTTTCTTTATTGTTTTATTGCTGCTTATTTAATCATAAATACTTAACACATGGAAGCACTTCTGTCTATAATATAGATATATTTTAATTATATTATTGTTCTGTATTATATTACAAGATTATGTTTATTATATTATATTATATTATATTATATTATATTATATTATATTATATTATATTATATTATGTTATATTATATTATTTCATTTCATTTCATATCATTTCATTTCATTTCATTTCATTTCATTTCATATCATATCATATCATATCATATCATATCATATCATATCATATCATATCATATCATATCATATCATATCATATCATATCATATTATATTATGTTATTTTGTGTTATGTTATGTTATGTCATCATAATATATTACATTACATGATCCTTGGCTGTGGTAATTCATAATATGCACTTTTCAGTTTTTTTTTGTGTGCAATTTTCTAGACTACACAGTTCAATTAATTGAGTGAGAGAAAAATTGCAGTTATTTTTATTATGAAAAACTCATAAGTGCATACAAGGTCTCACAGAAAAGCCTTTAAATGTCTCTGCTTGGTGAAGAATGGTTATATAGGTAGGATAGATATCTGTATTTTAGATATAGTTACAGCTGCAAAAAATCTATAAAATAAATTCACTCAGTCAGATCCGTCTTGATCTTAAACTTGTAATCTCACAGATGTGCCTGCAGCATCAGTATTTCTAATATTTTGCTTAACTTCCTCTTCCTCCTCTTTGCCTCTCACAGAACGACACTTGGGGTCAGCAGTACTCCTACGCCTTGTTCAAGGCCATGAGTCACATGCTGTGCATTGGGTACGGCCTGTACCCCCCCATCGGCATGGCTGACGTGTGGCTCACCATCCTCAGTATGATTGTGGGCGCCACCTGCTTCGCCATGTTCGTGGGGCATGCAACTGCACTCATTCAGTCCCTGGACTCCTCCAGGAGGCAGTACCAGGAGAAGGTGGGTGTTTGGCCTGAGGCTGGCTGAAAGAAAAATGTCCTTTCCTGAGGGACTCAAAAGCCTCATTCATATACTCCACAGAAATACTTGACTGGAATTAAGCATTGGTTTTATAGTGCATACTACTTCTTCTACACAAACTGAATGTAAAAACTTTGGCTACTGCTTTGTAAAGTCAAAGTTAAACAGAAAACACCTCCTATATTAGCTTTACAATGAGAGGATACATCACACACACAAAGTGAGACTATAAATAGATTAGAAGAAATAATGCCATGAGAGTGGTGATTGTTTGTGTGTTTGCTTATGGGCATTAGAATGATGTGTCCTCCAGCAGGTTATAACATCCATAGATTAGACACACGCTCCGCTCATATGTGCTGTGCTGGTGGAGTACAGGCTGAAGGACACAGTAGTTAATGTTATTAGCTGCAGCCTGCATTGAGCTGCTGTATTTGTCAGATGGGATGGAGGCGCAGCGTTGCTCTGTGGGCAGGTTTCACAGATGGTCTGACAGTTAACATAATGAGACACATTATAGTCCACATCTGAGCCAACACATCAATCACTTTAATATATCCATTTTGACATGACTTTGCATTTCGTCTTTGTCACAAATACAGTTGCAGGTACATGCAGTTTTGATGTCAACAGAAATAGTTTAATCCACTTTTGTTGTTTTTATAATCAGGCCTTGTTGTGTTTCTGTCGTTGCTACAGTATAAACAGGTGGAGCAGTACATGTCCTTCCACAAACTCCCTGCAGACATGCGCCAGAGGATCCACGACTACTACGAGCATCGCTACCAGGGCAAGATGTTTGACGAGGAGAGCATCCTGGAGGAGCTGAACGAGCCGCTCAGAGAGGTCAAAAGTCTTCTTATTTTGTTCTGGTCCTGATAATAACACTGCTGAGTCATCATAAAGTTGAGTCTATCTCAAGTAAAAATCACCTTTTATAAGCACTGTAAAAACATGTAGTTTGGTTTGCAGAACAATGTATAGCTGTGTGTTTTAATTGACTTTTTGTCAACAAATACATCTCTCATCGTGAGCATCCATAAATATCAGCTGCTATATTTACAGACAGCGAAAGGCAATGTAGAAAACACAATGAGAATAATTAAAAAATATATTTTTCATTCATAAAAAGCCCCAAAGATGTGCATTGATCGCCACATTTCCCTGTTTTTATTGGCTTGCCACAAACCACCAGATACACATCTTTTTACAAATTTCTATAATTGTTTCATAAGATTTGTGTCTTATCATCAAACTGTAAATAAATGAAGTGAGCATCCTTCCTCTAAGTGGTTTACAGTTAATTATTTGTGTAATCTAATACGGCTCCCTCACTTTGCATGCTAATGTTAATAGTCATGTAATCTGATTAGTAATGGCTGTAGACTGTATGTGAGCAGAGAACCTCATTAATGGAGCACTAAGCTGTTAGCCTTCCTGCTTTTATAATGATTGAAATGTACACATGCAGTTACGCTGACGTGTGTGTGTGCGTGTGTGTGTGGCTTCACTTAACTATAATCTAAGGCATTATTTTCCTTGCGTGTCTCTTCTGCAGGAGATCATCAACTTTAATTGTCGTAAACTTGTGGCCTCCATGCCTCTGTTTGCCAACGCTGATCCAAATTTTGTCACCTCCATGCTGACAAAACTGCGCTTCGAGGTCTTCCAGCCAGCAGACTACATCATCAGAGAGGGGACCATTGGCAAGAAGATGTACTTCATCCAGCATGGAGTCGTCAGTGTGCTGACCAAGAACAGCAAAGACACCAAGCTGTCTGATGGCTCTTATTTTGGAGGTAATGTCTGAGAAACAGCCTGCTGTGTGTCCTACATGCTAATATTCTGTATCTGGCAGCAAGTCAGCCTGGATGTACGTGAAGGAGCTGTGATTGTATGATTTATTATGATTTATTTTGCTCTGGCACTCAGCAGATTAACTTCCCCGACTATTACAGCTGGGGAAAATTGTCCACATCATCTCCTTAAAAGGGCGCGGGACTAAGAGGAGCAAAGCTTTGTGATCTTTGATTCCATTTGTGGGGTTTTCCCTTTGGTTGACACAATGTTTAAAGCTGAGATCCAACTCACCATTTGTCACTGCCCTTGATATGGGCTCAACCTGCTGCTGTTGTTGTTATCTGGCTTGGGAGCAAAGTAAGTGTCATCATTAAGCAAAATGAAAAGAATATTCACTAACCCACATTTCGAAATCTGAAAATTATCATATCATCTCAAATATGAAGTCTATTTTAAACCATTTGTTTGTTGAACTATTCTTGATTTTAACATACAGATGATATAGAGATTACAATAGGTTGGATTTTTTGGGGGCTTTAACTACTGAGAAAAGCAACACAAACAGTCACACACTGACACAGTTGTTAAAACTAAGGACAAAATAAATGTATTCAAAATGTCTAAAGAAATAAGTCAGAGATCCAATGTCGTCATGTGAAATAAATAGATAACTTTGGTAAACAGGACAGGGAAAAGAGAGAGCGTGTGAGTCTGTGTTTGTGTTTGTATATCCTCAATATGTCTGTCCTGAAAAATATGTCTTCTTTTCTTTTTTCCTTTTTTTTTGAAATGGCGCATTATTTTATTTTCCTGATCTGGCACGACAGATGAGGTCAGGACAAACTGTAAGCTGCAGAAATTGCATTAAGTGCTCCATCTGTGGAGTTCAGAGGCACCGGCCTTTTCATGTTTTATCGTCTCATACTAATAATACTATTTTTGCCTTTCCTTTTATGAATGGATCTAAAGTGATATAAATGTGCTTGTAATGTATCACCCAACCTGTTTGGAAAAAAAGTGGGAAATAATCGCATAACTCCTCATGTTAATGGCTGATTTTAAAAACATACTTGACATTAATCTGTGATGTGTTCTCAGCAGGAAACATTTTACGGAGATAATTGAATGTGTTTTTGATTTTTTTTGGGACGCTATTTGCAGAGATCTGTCTGCTGACCCGGGGCAGGAGGACAGCCAGCGTGCGAGCGGATAACTACTGTCGGCTGTACTCTCTGTCTGTGGATAACTTCAACGAGGTGCTGGAGGAATATCCTATGATGAGGAGGGCGTTTGAGACTGTAGCCCTCGATCGCCTGGATCGCATCGGTGAGTTCTTTAAAGACAAATTAAACCGGTCTGTACAAGAGAAACTTAGTGTTTTATAATTCAAGATTATTTTTTACTCATATTTTGTTATTTCTTTTTTTTGGTTCCATTTTTTTTTTTATATCTGGCCTTATTTGAGTAGTAATATTTTTTCAGTAATTGTTTTTAACAATTATACAGAAAAACTACAATGATGGTGGTTTTGAAGGCTGCCAATACCATTCCCAACAGCTTGTTGATGTCAGTTGAAGATGAATGAATGAATCTGAATACAGTTTGTCCATCTAAAAAAGGAAATATTAAAAAACATTTTACAGATCCAAACACTCATGTTGAAACAGCATTTGATTACATTCATAGTAAATCAGGTCATCATTAAGGCATCTAAAATCTTTGCATTTAGTATCTGTTGCCTCTGACTTCACTAAACACAGTAATCGCATTTGAATGCATCACGAAACAGTTCAATTTACAATCAAACTTTACAAAAAAAATTGGTTATAAATGAACAAGATCTTTTTTTAGCTCACCTCTTTCTTATGCAATCTGTAATGATTTAAAGAACTGTTAGACTGAAGTGTAATTTACTTCCTTAGAGTGTCCATCAGGAGTCAAAGTCAATGTAATGCTTGGATACTTGTGTTGGGTGTTAATTTTTACTACAAAAAAACAGTGATGTTAGAGTGAAGGGCACAGTTTTCTAGCCTGATTTGTGAGCTTGTCTTTCACTTTTGAAATAAAGAAGAACGGCAACATGTTCCATCAGTTTTCTTACGGGGGAAAGTGGATCAATAAATCATTGTTCTGCATCCATCTACAGGAGGAGTTGTGGAAAGTGTGTGCAAAGAATAACAAATGTGTCTATTGAGATTTCTCTCCAAGTTTTACGACCTGACTTTGTCCTCACTGTTGCAGCCACACTAGAACTGGACACCTCTGTAAATCATTCTAAATTGACTGGGTTTTATGTAATGTTGAGCTATCACCTTTAAGCTCCCTAGTTAATAGATGCAGGACTCGTCTGCTAATGAGCAGTCTTAAAGTTGTGTTGCATCCTCTCATTGATGAAAAATGAAACCAGCATGGTGTGTTCTGTGTTTCCTTTACAGGAAAGAGGAACTCTGTGCTGCAGCATAAAGTCCAGCATCACCAAAGCTCTGGTACCCTAAACTTCCAAGAGAGCGAGATCATCCAAAGAATAGTGCAGCATGACCGTGACATGGCCCAGTGCACGCATCTGATACAAACCAGCCTCAACCCTCCTTCACCACCATCTCCCACCCCGGTCATCTGGGCCCCACTGGTTCAGGCCCCACTCCAGGCTGCTGCTGCCACCACTCCGCTGGCTCTGGCTCTAGCCCATCAATCCCAGCTGCCCCCCATCCTCTTCCACCATCCCCTGGCACCAGGCTCTGGCTCCCTGAAGGACCCCACCAGCCATCCAATGAGGGTCTACCCTGGAGCCAACACATCCGGCAGCTGTGGTTCTGGGCCCGCATCTCCTGTCAGCCCCACTATGTTGAGATCCGGGATTGAGACTCCTACACTGGCGTCCCTCAGGGCAGCTCATCTCCCCACCGGGGCAATGTCACCCACCCTGACGTCCCAGCCCATCTTTACCAGCAGCCTGCAGCCTCTGTCCCCTCTGCCGCCCCACCAGCCCTTACCTCATCCTCCCCACTCTGGCATGGCCTCTGTCTTCCCCATCGGCCAGACCACCGTCTCCTACACCTGCTCTGCCCAGCTCCACTCTCAGCCCTTCCACGGTGCTATGACCACCCCGCCTCACCCCATAGGTTTGCTCCAACAGGGGGCACCAGGGAGGCTGGTAGGAAGATTCCCAGCCCCCTCTGCCTCTGCCATAAGTCCGTTGATCTGCAGCTCTGTCGGCCCACTTCTAAGCCAGCTGCAGCCCATCTCTCATGGTAGCATGCAGCAGATGGGGTACAGTCACGACAGAGCAGGCAGGACATCTAGTGGTCTGAACCTCCCACAGTTTCCCTTCATCACCAGCACGCAGCCCTCCACTGGGTTCATTCCACAGGGGTCTGCAGTCACAGCTGGGGCTGCAGCCTCCCTGGCTCAGCACAGCTTTGCAGGTCTCCAGTCTGTTTTCCTCCCCCAGGTTCTTCCCGAGCCCTCGGCCCTCGCCTCCCTGGCACAGTACGGCTCTGCAGAGGCCTCGCCCTGCTACACGCCTCCTGTCCAAAGCCCCAGCATACAAAGCCCTGTAAGGGGAAGGACAATTTACCACAGTGAGCTCCCCAGCACTGCAGGCTCCCACAGCCCTCTTCTCCCTCAGACCTCGTGCCCTGCCAGATATGCGAGTACCCCCAAAGAGAGGGCCGGGTCCTCGGTGGATCTCTTTACCCAGGAAATAAAGACTATCTCAGGCTCTCACAGCTCCATACACCAGGAAAGGCCTTCGGCCATGAGCGGCTTGTCGGAGGGGGTGCTTGGGGCATCAAGCCCTTTCTCCTCCCCCATGGCTGTCAGTAAACCTTACAGCCAAATCCCGGGGCAAGCCACTCCCATCAGTCGGACACATTCAGGGTCAGAACCTCAGCACCTGCCCGTCAGTGTTCCCCAGGCTAGATCCCCTGCTGCGACGTTAGAGACCGAACAAAGACAGTCCAAACTTCCATCCAACTTGTGAGGTTCAGACACACCCTCCTTTAACGCCTGAACAAAAAGGAGACAATCTTCTACTTGGCGTTGGTTCAGCCACTACTTTGTGAAATTTTAAAGTAGGAGGGTGTGTTTTTTAATCAGATTGGAGATCAATGATTTCATTTTTAATCAGAGTGAATGAATCTGGGAGGATAAAGGACAATTATGGAGTTTTTTTCTACAGGATATTGCATCTCTGAATATAGTAATAAATCAAAAACCTATTGATGGGTATATATAGCACCTCATGAAAATATCAATTGTTCTATGTATTGTATTATAACCACACTCTGTGATTTGTTATAAGTAATTGTTTGAACCCCATTGTTTTTTCAATCTTGTGTCATTTAGCTTTTCACGTTCGGTTGGAAATTTGTCCACAACTGTAACCAGAAACCAAAAATTCTTGTCCTATTTTGTATCCTTCCCCAACACCGAGTGTGTCGAGTGAATGCAGGGTTCCCCCTTAAAGAGATTGGAGGAGACAGACTGTGCACTTTGCTCGTTTCAGAGATCACCTAAGGTAACGGTTTGATGACGGCATGTCTTCCAGGAGAGCTTTTCAGCAATATTGCACACCCTAAATGGGTCACACAAATCAGATCACATTCAGAGAAACTGAAGTAATGAATGTAATGTAATGTTTGTCTGCGTCTGAGTGGGAGAAGTGGGATTAATTTTTGAATGTGTTGAACTTGGGGTCGATGATGGGTTTTCTGTTGAGTAACTGGAAAGTGAACCTGGTTTCAGAGGTAATGCACACATTTCTGTTTCGTGTCCCAATACAGAACATACGCCTGAGCCAAGGTTTGTGTGCCATCAGCATAGTATGCAATAATCTGTGTTTTTTTATGGTTACTGTGAATAGAAGCACTTGAGTCGATGAGTGAGATTCTGTTTTTAGATAGAACAGATTAAAACAAGGGAATCAAATGAAATAAAAGCAATCGTGGATAATCAAACGTCCTGAAACCAGCAATGCACTAAGACTGATCTGAATGTTTCTTGCACCAGTCAAAGGGCTAAAAGCAGTTACTAGGACACACGGTTAACCAGACACCCTGATGGGTCATATTGCTGCATATTTACCTCTTTCATTTCACATTATTTGATTGTAAAAATGTTGACATCTCTTGTTGAACAATTGCTGCTTTGTGATGCTATGCTGAATCAATAAGACATCTGTCACAGACTGCTTTTTTTAAAACCAGACTCTTAAACTCCTTCTACTCGTTACTGAATTCATGTGTTTGGATAATATTTCTCGCTCTCTCTCTGTCTGGACCTGCGGCCGGCGAGGAACTGTGAGCATCGAGCAGGTCGGCAGGTCAAACCATCGGAGGATCCTGTCCAGTGGCTCTCACTGCCTGGTAACTGAACCCGCCGTTTGCGGCGCAGTAAGGGAAGAGAGATACTGTCAGTCACTAGCAGTCACCGCCAATGGGCTCGATCAATCCCTCATTACTATTCTCCTCCAACCCCTGCACCACAACACCACCCACCGGAGGCATCAGCTCGGACTGAGTGTAACGTTTCTTTGAGTGCATTTAAGTTAAAGGTGTGTTTAAGAGAGGAGGTGTCAGTCATTCATCTATTTATATATTTATATCTCATTTTGCTGCCTTTTAACCAACAAATCTGAAGATTCCATCACCTATGTATGTTAGGAATATTTTATTTTAGCTACTGAATACAATGCAATAAAATAACATATGATCAATAATGCTTGTCCTCGCTGTTGATTTATCTTTTTTCACAGAGAGCAGGAGGCACTGAGGGAGAATCTGCTAAAAGGCTGAAGTTTCAGACTTAAGCCGGATTATAAATGGAGAACAGCATGGTGCCACAGTTCAAAATGGCCTGGATTATAATCTGCGAAATATTCGACTCATAAATACAAAGGAAATTATTAGCGGTCTTCACAATGAAAACTGCTGGATTTGTGATTAAAATTATTTCAAATGTGATTTCTCCTTTGAGGTGAAGCTAACCGGTTCACACAAAACTTTGTTCATGTGTCATAATGTGCAAAGAGTGACCTTTACTTCCCTTGTTCTGTACTTAAACAGATTGTCCTGGGTCTGATAAACAGCTTGCTCTTATTTGGGATGAAGGATTTTGAAAGACAACCTGGTTAAACTTCATTTGGTCAGACTTTGAGCAGAGATCCTAAATCTCCTATCCTTTAAGTGGTTATGAAACAGACTTTAAAGTAGTATTGATGCCTCTTTAAGAGCTACAAAGCAAACAGGACCCTAAGGATTTAGACTGAATACTCCTGCATTTCATAAGTTATAGTTATTATAAGGCCTGAAACTGCTGCGGTGGGGTAGGTGTTGGAACAAGTGAATAGCTTTGCTGCTGAAGCAGCCTTTTAACATTTGCTATGGTAAAGATTCTCGATCAGTGAATATTTTTTTGTTAAAATGTAATGCCTTTTCCAAAGAGGACGCCAATATTGAGAAACCAAAAGTTCACAAAGGAACTCGTATCAAATAATTACATATATTTTTGAAATAAATAATGATGTGACTTGGCAGACTCTGGACATTGGTCAACTGAGGTTGTTTTAAATGTGCTTTATAAATAAAGCTTGACTTGTTTGACTGTTACAAAAACTTCAAAATAATCTAAAATGTTTGTGAAAACTCATCTCATCACCATGAAAAAAATATTTATAAAATGATGAATGAAGTTACATTTTATTCATGTTTTCTTTAGCATTTTATAGAATGCCCTGTGTAAAATGTTTATAGCAGAACCAGCGTTATGAAAAAAGCTCTGTCAATTCATGCCAAAGCAACAGCCAATCAAAGAACGGATAAACAGCTGTCTGTTTGTCTTAATGGACAGAAAGTTTCTGAAAAGCTGCATTATGATATAAACAGCCACTCGAAGGACACATTTTGTAAATAAAATAAAAAGATGTGGAATAAATTAAACACTCACCTTCAATAATCTGGAAGTGTGATGAAAAATTTGAAAATAAACTTTTATAAGATTTCTAGGATTATTGTTATATGACTGTTAAAAACTTTTTTAGTCATAGAATTTATTCATAATTTCTCATGTGTTAACTGAATATTTAACAATGTCTGCAGAGGCTTTCATTTAGTTTTGCATTCATTTTCCTCCTACATCAAACTTGCAGTGTGAAAATCAGTGTTTTTATAATGAGGGCTGTGGCGTTCAACAGTGATCTTGATACTTGACCAACTTTTTTGTAGATTCATTTTGCCTTGATTCATCATTTATGCACTTTAAATGACTGGTTTACAAGCTAATGACTGTCTTAGACCAATAGCCACTCACTAAGGATTCTTTCCTCATTTAGTTTCTATTTTTAGAGACATAATCAAATTGTTGCTCCTAAATTTGAAACAAAGTAGTCTTAACCCTACCTCCCCAGTGTAGAGTGATTAAAGGGCACCAATCACCAATGATCCAAGAATTCCTTTTAATAGAAAGACAACCAGTCATGCCATATCACCAGACAGTGACACTTTTGCCAACTTTTAGTTCAACACAATACACTGGAAAACAAGTACACTACATACAGTATGTGTGTGTAACTCTTGGCAATCAAAGAACCAAACTCCATGGAAATGACACCGCGTGTACTGGTAGTTGAGTTCACAGTGCATGCAAAATAAAACTGAATCTTACTCAGTCAACTGAACGGTCGGCACAAACATGAGGAAGAGTTTCCATTAAGAGGGTCTGAGTACAATCTTCGGCAGCAGGTTTTGGACAATAAATCAATAAATATGGATTACAATTCAGGGAGTTACTGTTTTTGGACAACACATTAAAAGGTACTTTGAAGGAGCAGCTTGTTTTTGTGATTCTGTTGAGAAATGAAAAGTCCGACACAGAGGGTAGAGGTTACATGGAGAGGGAAGAGGAGTGGTTACTAATGTCCTCGGATGATGTTCAAGGCACCAGCACAACTCTCACGGTGTTGGTGTAACCGGAACCGGGGCGCCAGCCGGTGACAACAAGGGCCACATCACCAGACTTGAAGAATTTGCGGTGCTTGCCTTTTGATAGAGAAAAAAATCGGTTCATTGAGTATAAAGCATGATGACTTCTGGACTTCTGGCTACAATAGACATTCATCCACCTCTCCTGTCTTCAAGATCTTGCATACTTTACATTTGATAATAGTTTTAGCATGACAATTACTCACCAACTTCCATGGCAAAATTCACACGCAGATCAACATCCTCGGCCCAGACGTCGTTGGCAGCCTTAGTGTAGAGCACAGGGTACACACCGCGGTACAGGTGGGCCTGGCGGGCGGTCTGGCCACAGCGGGTAACAGCAATGATGGGGGCACGGGGCCTGTACCTTGACAGCATGTGAGCGGACCTGCAAGTAACAAGCATAAATCATTGCAAAGATGAGTAATTGCAAATATTTCCATATTAACCCTTTCTAAAAAAGTTAGCGAGCATTCAGCTAGCACTCATTTTAGCTCTGTTTTAGTCTCCTCCAGTTTAAGAACAAAGCAACAGCAAAGCCTGGAGATAGCTCTCTACTGTGACTCCATTCAAGTCCATGTAAAATCTCATTAAAGCTGCTTTAATGATGCCATTATGATTAGGAAGTTCCCCCGGCTGACAGCTTTGCATCCTCCGTAACATGTGTTGTGGGATTGAACTTCCAAAAATGAGGGCAAGGAACAGGGAGTTAAAATTAACTTGGAAAATGTCAGGGTTCAGATTGAAAAGGTCACTAGTAGAGCCCAGATTGTGAGCGCAGTGAAAGTTGGCACACTTCATGAAAGCAGAGGGCTTGTGTTAGGAAGGGAGTGGAGGCGGAGGGATGAAGCGATATTATAATGCACCAGTTTCTTTGCTCACAGTGGGCGACAGGGAGAATAATATGACTCAGAATGCAGAGGAGAGGACGCAAGAGGGACTTCTTCTGAGATTCTCACCTTCCAGACTTGGTGAGCACAATGATGGCACTTGCGCAGCATTTGAAGGAAGCTTCAACTGCACCCATAGCAATGGTCTCTGTGGGGTCACGGGTCAGGTGAGAGGTGCGACGGAGCTCCTCGAACATCTGCCTGTGGAACATGGCTGCCTCGGCCTCACGGGCAATCTGAACATTTGAAAAGAAAAATCAACAAAGCAGATTAGAGCAGAGTCAGACTGCAGTCACCACAGAGTGTCAGCTGGAGGACTGAGTGTGTATTTTAGAGGATAAAACAAAGGGACAGTTAACCTCAGTGTAGAGCTCTTCATACCTGACAGCACACTCATACATGAAGCTAAACAACAGCGATGGCCTTGATGTCCAGAAGCTGTTGCTTTGCACTGCAGATCGTCAGACACATGCTGATTGAGTAACATGATCACACAGTTAAAGCACAATGCAAAAAAAGACAAGTCGTCTGGTAGGAGATGGATGGGGGGTGGGAAGGGGCAATGCAACAGGGGTACACAAATTAAGTTAAACAAACTTTAACCAAGCTGTTAGCAAAATCAGGCTGATACCACTCACACACTGAAAGGGTTGATTGTTGTTTGTCTGTGGAGAAAGCTAAATGTGTGCAGCGACCGAGTCCAAGAAAATTTGTCTACAGAGGCACTGAAGTGCATTTGATCATATTATTTGTATAGTATCGTATAATAATATACCTATTTTCATTGTTTCATGTCACATTACAGAATATCAAATTGAATTATTTCATATCTTTCCTGAACATTATGAATCATTTTTCTCATATCTTATCATATCATATCTTATTGTGTCATTTGTACTGTCTAATCATACTGTATTACATAAAATGTATCAAAGCACTTCATAATGTAACATATACTTATGTATTTTATCTTTTTTTATTCTATTACTGGGAAAGGAAATGTATTGCACTTAACTGTTTCATATCATATAGTAGGGGAGAACGGGGTTGGTTGTTACACGGGTTGGTTGGCACACTCGTTATATCTGGCCACCAGGGGGCGCTGTCTCTCAATTTGGGGTATGGACATTTCCAGAATTACGATCAGAGCTCACCTATATAGTCTTCTCTGGAGTAAGACAGCTGAACTTGAGGTGAGATGACTTTTTGTGTTTTTCATGTCAAATTGTAAACATTCAGCTCCTCAGTATTTTTCTTCTAGGCTTTTAAATGATGGGTTTATA
The DNA here is from genome assembly GCF_009762535.1 of Notolabrus celidotus. NCBI lineage: Eukaryota > Metazoa > Chordata > Actinopteri > Labriformes > Labridae > Notolabrus > Notolabrus celidotus. The sequence continues at coordinate 25,062,993 of NC_048277.1, forward strand.
ACAAAACATGATATGTTGGCAAAATCATGCATGGTGAAATTAGTTGGAGTGCGCAGACCCTACATTTGCCATCACTGTAACTAAGACAGTGATTGCATGTAGCCTAGTTGAGTAGGCCATTATTGTTAGGCCTATTTGTTTTGTTCTTTATGTTGTTATATAGGCTGGCCTAAAGATGTGTTTCCTGTTCATGTTCCTTGCTCATTTTATGTTAAAATGCATGAAGTTATGTTGGCCTATCACTTGTCAGTGCAATTAAACTTTCAAATTTAGTTCTGCCTTCTTGCCTTTTTTAAAGGATTTTTCCCATTGAAATACCATTGTGACAACCAACCCCATAGTGTGTGACAACAATCTCCGTGATGGGGTTGGTTGTCACAATGTGTCAGAGTGTCTTTGATAGTTAATTACCTCTTTGTTACAATGAGTTGGAAAACGAGAGGGATACACATTTCAAGCCAACACCTTAAGCTTCAATTTAATGTAGGAATGACTATTGAAAGATGTTTTGATGATGAGCAATCATCAAAACAGTAAAAAGTGTGACAACCAACCCCGTTCTCCACTAACACATACCATTTATTATGTAATATCTTAATTTATGTAATCATATTGTACTGTATGTATTGTATAGTTTATATTGTATTATATTTCAGTGTAGCATGGGATATCTCATTATATGATTTATCTTAACTTATATCATATTATGTCCTGATGTACAGTTCCATACCCTATCATATCGTAGGGTAGTGTAGGGTATCGTAGGGTATAGTAGGGTATCTTATGGTATCGTACACCATGGAACAATTACCCTCTGCACATCAAAGCCTGGACAATAACTGAGTATATAGCAATGAGATTTGCTATTTGCACCTATGTTTTCCTTATCTTGTGCATTTAGTAGCTTTAGTCATTAAAAAATATTTGGCACAACTTTAGTTATGTATTAATAAACCCTGATCCAAACATGCAGAACACTGATATGGGCTTGAAGTGTTGCTTTAACATGCTTGTGGTGCACACAAAGGCAGAAAAGACGGTTCCACTCAAGGGCTCTCTCACCATGTGCTGTGTGCGCACGGCCTCCAAGGGGTATTCTCCCTTAGCGGTCTCACCACTCAGCATGATGCAGTCGTTGCCGTCCAGAACAGCGTTGGCGACATCACTGGCCTCAGCACGAGTAGGGCGGGGCTTCTTGGTCATGCTCTCCAGCATCTGAGGAGCAACAAGAAGACTATCTGATACACGTTCTCTTCACAACATTTGTTTTTTGTTATCAAACTGTTTTCCCGCTGATGCCACAGACCTGTGTGGCGCAGATGATGGGCTTGCCAATCCTGGTGCACTTGCCAGTCATCATCTTCTGAGCAATGAAGACCTTCTCTGTTGGGATTTCAATACCCAGGTCTCCACGTGCAACCATGATGCCATCACTGGCCTCCAGGATCTCATCGAATCTATTAAACAAATGGATCAGTCAGTCATACCTTAACAATTCTACAAAGATTCACATCTTTGCCGTTTAAGCATGAGTTTTTGGAGTCCACTCACCTGCGCACACCCTCGTGGTTCTCAAGCTTGCTGATGATCTTGATGTCCTTGCCCTTCTCGCCAAGAACTTTCCTCACAGCCTGTACATCAGCAGCCTTGCGGATAAAGGAGGCAAAGACCATGTCAACACCCTGCTCCACACCGAACTGCAGGTCCTGAATGTCCTTCTCAGACACAGCGGGCAGGTCGACGGCAGCTCCGGGCAGGTTGACACCTTTCTTGCTGCCCAGCATACCACCATTCTCAATTTCACACATCAAGAAGTCGTTGCCTTCGGACACAAAATGAAGAATAAGCTCTCAATTTCTGTCAACAAAATCAGAGCAGATGAGCCAAAAAAGACGATTTATTGAGGTCTTACCGATATCTTTGACCTTCAGAGAAATCAGACCGTCGTCAATGTAGACATGACATCCGGCCTGCACAACCTTGGTGATGTTCTTATAGTCGAGCCACAGAACTTTCTCATCACACTTTTCCATGAATTGGTCATCAAATGTGAGCTTGATGGTTTCACCCTTCTTGAGCTCAACCTCAGCAGTAGCACTCTGCACATGAGGACAGAGAGCTTGATTATTCACAGAATATCACCAAATATAATCTATATATTTGTTAATGCCGGAATCCAAAATGTCTTCATGGAGCCTTTTTCTATTTGAACTCACGCCCTTGATAAGACCGGTCCTGATTTCTGGTCCCTTGGTGTCCAGAGCGATGGCCACTGGTCTGTAGTCAGCAGATCCTGGCACAAAGCTCTCAGTTGCATCACGGATGTTCTTGATGGTTTCAGCGTGATACTGTTGGGTATCAAAAAAAAAAAAAGAGTTAAATTATAGACCTTAAAAAAATCATAGGTGAAGATACTATTTTACTGGGGGAAGATTATCTCTATATGTGTTCAATTCTTAGATGATAAAATGAGAAACAAAACAACAGGTGGACAAATGTGGTCATTCAGTCATGGGGTTGGCATGACCCTTGTTACATAAGTGCATACAGTAAACCTGAATGACAGCTGCAACAAATGTTTTTAAATAGCATTGACCAGTTTAGCACCTCCTGCACAGAGATAACAACAACAGTTTCATTATATTTGAAAGATATCCTTTAAATTAAGGTTTTTGAACAATGAATAAATAACCTACTCAATGTGTAAAACATGAAGCATGCTACTATTCTCCGACAAAGAGTAATGTGTTCTTCTTGTCCTTCTGCTGAGACCTATTAATAGCTGCTCCAACAAGTGGCAGACCAATGAGACAGGGGTCATATCTATTTTGAACTTCTCATAACAAATACACAACCACCTTGTTGTGATTTTCTGAAGCTAAAATTAACATATTTTGTCATTTCTCCAGTACTAAAAAACAGATGTTCCGTTTCTGATTTATCCGTGCTGCACTGCACACACAGGTAAAAATCAAACCTCCGAGTTGAGTTGCTGTTAACCTTTGAAGCTCCAGATATCAGATGTGGGTGCTCTTACTACAGCTAATGATAGATCTGACCACTCATCCACTCAAGTGGCAGAGAAAAAGGTATAGAGAAATGACTTTTAAAGGCGAGGGGTCATTTGTATAAGGTGGTGGCTCACCAAATCACAGGCTACAACACAGACTTGGCACTGAGGGGGCAAGCACAAGCTGGTAGATCAGATTACAGCCACAGACAGTCACAAGAGTAATGACACACTGATGACTGTGGCTGTAAAGGGTAAATTTATACTGAGTCACATAGAGACGGAGAATGCTGTGCTGATATGTCCAGGGTCAAACTCTCTAACATGTTGCACTCCTTCACACACATGAAACCTTGGTGTCATAGCTGGTGTTTCAGGTATTTAGTCCTAGGTTGTAATGTCACCACTTTGATGTATGGGGTGCAGCAGGCTGCAGAGTTTGAGAGAAGTTTCATAGATTGAGGTTGACTTACTTCATGTGTGCCATGAGAGAAGTTCATTCTTGCAATGTTCATCCCAGCCTTGATCATTTCCTTGCCCATGTCCACAGAGCGGGAGGCAGGTCCTGCATGGAGAAAATTTCACAACAGGTAAAACACCAAGATCCTTCTGTGGATCCTATCCTATGGACATTTCTGACCAACACACAAAGAGATCACTTTTACATTTATTTCAGAAAAAACTGATGAATACAGAGTATTTGTCAATGAGTCTGACCGATCGTGCAGATGATCCCAGTGTTGCGAGACACAGCAGGTTCAGAGTCAATGTCCAACAAGCACATGTGCTCAATGAAGGTGTCCGCCATAGCAGCATGCATCTGCTGGGTGTGGATGATGGAAGAACCCATATCCTTTGTCTTCGACATGATTGGATCTCTGTCTGCAGGAAATGTCCTGTGGAGATAAGAGAAGAAAAACAGTGCAATAATCAATGAGTTTGTACTAAAGGTATTATGAGTCATTAAGGTGATTTTGTCTTTTCATTAAGTTGTACATGAAACACTGCAAACTGCCTCCTGGCACTTAAAACCGAGATACTGCCATGAGAGCTATGTCTGGTTACATAGACAAGAGCACATTCAAAGAGTGTAGAGTAAACCAGAAACTCTTAAAGGTTCCATCAATCAAGTCAATGGAAAAGTGCACACTTATAGTAAGGTGTGACCTCTCTGCGGATTAATTTTAAGCCTCCACCAGTGCAGAGTGACTGTGCAAGCTGACCGAACAGCCAGTGCAAAAGAGCAACAGCAACAGTCTGTGCCCGCCCGACTACACTCTCACATTTCATCGACAGTTTATACACAGCTGAAGAAGAGGAGCAGGACACTTTACACAGAGGCTGCAGGTTGTTCACACACACAAAGAATAAGTCCTGAAAGAGTCTGGAACACCTTTAATATGCTGCCTGTCTGTGCATGGTGAAGTGCATGTTGAGAAACCAAATACTCTTCAATAACAGGAAAACAAAGTTATCAGGATTTAGCTTACAGTATAGGTATGCAGCAAGCATGACAGATGTGTCATGTTGTCAGTCAGTGCATGGAAACAAGCTGAGTGTGTACCAGGAGGGCATTCCTGCACATAATATTGACCTAAAATAACTTTGTCAGCTGAGTGTATAAATAGGAGGCAGAAAAATACAAAAAAAAAGGCCAAATACATCATGATCTCATGGAAGTAAAACAGAATCTTTCTAATGTAAGGCATTTACAACTTTTTAAGGAAAGTTCAGAGCAGTTTTTTCAATGGAAGAATGTCTACTAAGGCATTGTGTAATTACAAATACATTAGGCTGCTATTAATCATGCAACTTTAAGCTACTACTTTTGCTACTGGTGACACCTATATGGTCAGTTTTCAAAGATCACACTTACTTTATCCCAAAAAGATACATATAGCATTGCAGTTAAAGAAGCAGAGCAGATATCAAGTATAACATGATCATTATTGAAAAGATACAACATTAGAAAATAGTTTGGAGTCAGGCATCATTCTAGTTGAAGTTTGCAAATAAAATATTAATGCACAAGCAATAATGCACTCTTGTCATGCTGCAGGTCATAATAACATTTCAGATACAGTATGCCTGCCTTAAATATTGAACATCAAATCACAAAACTAAATGTATGCACAATGGTTATCATCACTATATTTCTTTTCTAGACTTTAGTAAGTTTGTTAATTGTCTGTTTCGACAGGTTATACAGTCAGAAATGACATTCATCCTTAACCAAATACAAAACCTCTCCTCCTTCTTTTTCTCAGATAGTGAAGTCTACTAGCTGCTACTTACCGACTGGGTGAACTTTGCTTGGACCAAGACGCCGCCACTGTAGCTCGAGTGACAGTTTTTATCCTCCTCACGAACCGGGACTTCTTTCCTGTGGAGGAGGCACACGACGACACATAATATAGTGCGCGATAGTTCAGACAAGATTAATCGTTTAAATAGACATTTCAATGTCTATTTAAACCCTTAAGTTTTATCCTGTACGTAAATTATATATCTTTTAGTTCATGAAATTGCACGAAATGGGATGATATAGAGGAGGGATACTTTGCCGCTGCGAGTGTTGTTCGCCTTTCAAATTGCATATCCCTCCGCTGATACTTAAACATGAGCCTTGGTGACCAGGTTGAAACCGAAGAACCATAATTGACAGTTTGTTCTTAAGTAGAATTGAGGCCACTATTTTACCCTGTTTGAAAGGAGGTTTGAAATCCATTTTCATATTTGCCAACAATGTTCTGTCATATGTTATCTTTTTTTCTTGTAGACTTATTGTCATAATAACAAAAAGCAATAGGCCTATGTAAAAAAAAAACTCCTGCAAGAGAAATTTGTACAAGGGCGACTTTTGTGGCCAATAGGAGTGTCCAAAATTTACCTCTGCAGATTGAAACACTCAGATTTTTGTCATCATTACCTCTCAAAACATAAATTGCTAATTTTTGTCAGAACACTTGAAATCAGTGTCTTAGATAACGTATCTTGTTGGAGATATCCTGCTTGCCTGCTCATGTGAGGACATTTCATCATAACACAAGAAAAATCTATTGTTGTTTTTGTTCTGAAATAATTTTTTTTTTACAATATGTTTCTTTTCAAATTAAATTCATTCACATACATTTAGGCAAGGCAAGTTTATTTATAAAGCACCATTCATACAAAGAGCAATTCAAAGTGCTTAACACATTTAACACACATTTTTAGTTTGTTGTCATTTTAGTTTTGATGTTTACCCCTCCTTTTATGGTCATGCTTGTACCTCTGATCTAAAGCTGACTACATCCTTTTTTCTGACCTGTTAGACTTCATGTTATACCTTTGGACACACAGGGTTGCAGTATGCTTGGTCGGACTTTAAGCATGCCTGCAATTCACGTAGAGGTTAATGTGTGGTTATAATGTATACATAGTTTCCCACTTTAACTGATGACAGACTTTGCCAAAAATAGTCGTAAAGCCCTGCCATGTGTCATTTTGTCATTCTGTCAAGGTATAGTATGTTGTGGTATATTTGTGCTGCAGATACAGTTGAGCCATGCCTGGCTCCATACAGCATAAGGATCATATGAAGAACATAGTGTTCCACATACAAAAACGGGATACACCCAGTGCCATGCTTAACATATATGTACACTCTCCTCTTCAATGTTATTTAATACAATGAGCATGTGCTGCCTCAGCTCATTTTTAACTACTGAAGGGAGAATCCCATATTTCTACTCTTATTTATGTGTATTCCTTTTAAAATTGAACATCATTCAATATTCTTCAATTTTAGGAGGCCATATTCCTCCTTAGAAAATAAAAACAATTAAATATTAAGATAAAGTATTTATTTTAGTTTAGGGACAGTGGATATTTGCCCATCTGCTGCATCATGAGGAAGCCAACTGGCCGGAAAAACAACTACATTGACCAACTTCATCCATAGTAAGCCCTGTAAGACCAATATTTCTTTCTTGAATTAAGTATAATAAGTATAATAACACTTTGATATTTTTTTATAACATGTGAATATGATGTTCTTTTTGGAGGATGTAATCTGAACTGACTTTCACCCACCCCCAATCCATTTAAGGATCACATTATGACTGTGATGCCGGCTGAAAGAGAGTTGAGCTGCAACTACAGAGAAATGCATTCAACTCTGACTCAAAGTTTTAAGACAGGTAAAACACTTGCATTAAAACTGCATTTTTCTTCTGAAATGAAACACCCAATACAATGATCACAGTTTAACTGATTCCCAGCTGCATGTGCGCATTAGTGTTTGTGTTGATATGGCACCAAAAGGAATTGACTGTCTGGTCTAACACTGAGGTCTACAACATGCAATTAAATTATTATTACTTTAATCAATCATTTTATGCACAACCATCTCAAATCCTAATTACATACCAAGTCAAAAAAAAGTCTGTTGTGCAGTCATGCTGCAAAAATGACTGCATTTCTGTGTCCAAAATATTTCAACTTTCTAAATCTATTGTAGAAGGTACATTTGCAGTGACATAGTCACAGTCTTATTGTTTATCATATAGTGCACATATTGGCACGAATTATGGATAAAACCTGTGCCTGAGTCCCTTTTTGTCCCAACAACAGCTCCCTCTTGTGGACGTTTGGTTAAAGTGTCTGGATTGTCAACCTGCAAAACAACTGAAATGTGCAGAAAGCATTATTTCATGAGTTTAACAAAGGTCAACATTTTATCTCTGCATACATCAAAACAGAGCAGCTTCAATATGAGCTGCATGTTGAAAACATTTTTAGTAATTTTTCAAATGGTTCAATGTTACATCTAAAGTAAAGTTACAGAAGTCTTGAAGTCTCTCAGTGAGTTTAATGTGTTTTATAAGTGTACTTTATTTTCCTTCACATTCGATGTAATGTATTTAACATTTGACTCAGAGTTGCTGTATATCACTTACATCACTCCCGGGTATAATCCAGTATATATTAATGCTTGTGTTTACTTCAGTTTGTCTCTTGATGATTCCCCATATAGACAACAGATGCTATAGGCATTCTATAGAGCCAGTTGCTGTGGAAATCAGATCTGTGGATCGTTCACTGTGAACCTGTTTTTCATTTATTTTGTGGGCCTGACAGATAATCCCATATAGATATAGTGACATAACCCTCTGTGTTTAAAACGAGGTGGGGATGGATACAAGAACACAAATGTACTATACAATACAAATCAATATCTCTACAAAGATAACACATGTCCCTCCTCAGATGCACTGACTCATCTCGGGAGAATTTCCACTTGCTTTATGCTCTTACTGTTCGTGTACAGCATTGAAAATGTCCATATACAGTAGAGGGGTTCATGATAATGTGCCCACCTACTATAAATAGATAAGGCCACATTTCCAACACCCACCCATGTCTAAGTGGATTACTCTGAGAAAAGCAACTTGTTGAGGGAAGACTTCCACAGATGTAAGCGCTCCTAGAAGTGTCTAATCTGGCCAGACTGCAGAGCAGCAGGCGACTGCTAACAAGGGTAACTGCAGATTAAGGTCAGACTGCAACACAGCAGGCAGACAGGAAGACTAATAAATGCCAAACATCACCAGCATCCTTCAGCCCTGCCAACAGGGGATCTTTGTTCTCTTCACAGTCTTAACACTGATTTATGAGTCTGACAAATTGATTTCTTTAGTTCTTTTTTCTTCCTTTAAAAGATAAACCATGCAATCTGTAGATGCAGGGACACTCACATCACATAGACAGGACATGAGGTACTGTGAGTGACAGACTTACAGCTTCAGGTCATCCCCAGCCTCTCCCCTGTGTGTGTGTGTCTAGAGCAGGTTCAGCTGATCAGCCTGTCAAGTGTCTACAACCAATCGTGTGACACCGAAGTCGGAGCCTGAACATGTGGGACTTCCTGCTGTTCCAAAGAAGAGGGGGGAGAGGACGGCTGAACACAAACAGACTAAGCCATTAAAACAGGAATACTCGCTGTTTTTCCTGTTTTCAGGTCACATACGGACTTAAGTTTTTTTTCTCATTGTAGATGTTTTTTGTAACAGCATGACTTTATTAGTTCAGTGGTACATGTGGGAACTCAGTTTTTTCTCTCAGCCAGGAAAGGTAAGGGCCTCCATGGCTCTGTTGAACTGACCTCACCGACATATGTTCTTATCTTCTGTATACTTTTCTAAAATAACATCACTGAAAATGCTAAAAAATTAAGCAAGGCATCTAGAAATGATTTTAGTTATGAAAACATATTTGAGTTGGGGAGAAAAAAATAACAGAAATATGCTCATAAACTTACATTGTATAAGTAGGTGAAATAATTTAGTCACGTGTTTTGTCCTGTGCAATGTTTAGTTGTGTCGGTCACAGAGGAGAAAAGAGACTGATGATTGTTGCTGAAGAACTGACCATATGGTGAGTTTATATGCACACGTTTTCAACTCCTTTTCATATTCTATTTTTTTTTTTCAATTCTATTTATCACACACACTAAATAATTAGCAGGTCTATTGATTGGCTGGTCTAAATTCTTCAAAATTATTTTGTTTTCTTTGTCATTTTTGTTCGCTGTAAAGACAAAACATGATATCTCAACAAGCTAACACAGACTCTGATGACATATTTATTGTCTACAGTAAATACAGTGTGAAATCTTTTCAGTGCAGTGCAAATCAGTGTCAGTCTGAGTAGTGGTCAGTTTCCGACATTGTTTGGGTGGGCAGAGGAGACAAATTAGCCGTGTCATTAAGAGGATCTATTCATTGACTCATTGTCCCATTAACCTGACAGGAGACAGAGAGCGAGCCATGGACAGACAGCCAGAGTGACGAGGACAGTGACATGGAGGAAGGCCTTAGTACTTCAGATGTAAGTTTTTTGTCTGTTTTTTTTAAAGATTATTTTAGATAGTTTATAAATAACTCTATTATGTTCAGGCGAAGACAGCTTTCTACAGAAACGCAGTATGGGAGTATGATGGAAAGCACAAGTTAACAAAGAGTCACTGGACCATTTGGCCTGCATATTCTGGAGTAAAGTTTGGGATAAGTGTTTCTATCTTAAAGCTCCTGTGAAGAGTTTTTAACTAGTTGTGAAACAGAATAACCTCCTTATGAAATACAATAACAAACAAGACCATCAACAAAAAGATGATCTATTTTCATATTATTGTTTTTAATGCCTGCCACTGCAAGGGGGTAGATATCACACCAGATGATTTTACAGCACAGTGAAGAAAAACACATTTTGAATTTTTCCACTGCACATATTTACAATGACTGGTATTCTATTTTATGTATATAGGATATATAATAGGGGCAATGCAAATTACATAGTATGACTTCTGTCTATTACAAAAAAAGCTTTAGTAATTTATACTTTGCATATAGAGATTATAGCTACTGCTAGTTTCCAACTCCTGTCCCTAGTTAGGCTAGACTTAGGTTCAAAGAAGGTAAGGGAGACCAATTAAGCTTGTTGTTGTAAGAAAGTATAGGTCAGTCAGTATTTATAAATGTGAAAAATATAACATGATAATATATACAATAAAAAATATAACTTAAAACAACTTTAAACTTAACCTAATGGGTGCTTATGACACTAAAATGTAGTGGGTTGTGTTTAGTTGTTATGTAAGTCTTCTAAGTGCTAAAAATAGAGATTGATTAGCTGCGTTCCATTTCTTCAGTCAGTGTGCGTTTTAATCTTTGGCCTTCTGCAGTGCTCAGCTGTTCTCTCCATAAGGTAAAAAGCGTTGTGTTTGTCTCTGCAGGAGAACCATGCCACTGAGTGGAATCACCACCCCCAGCTAGATAAGGACATCAAGGCAGTCAGGACTTTATATTCAGATTCTGATGTCTTGCTAATGTAAGAACATTGTTTCTTATTTACAACTTTAGGAGGAAATGGTTTCTGCAGGTTTTTCTTCATTGTCAGATATATGTTTTTCAGGGAGTATGGGTCTATTGATGAAGTGGATGTTGACCTTAACATGAATATAGACTTTTTGGATGTAAGTTGAATCTAAATTACACTCATTTACTTTAGTGTGCTGACGTGTTTAAGTTGTGGCTTTCAGCTCTGTGTAATGTGATTACATTGTTTGGTGTCTACAGCATGAATCGGCCAAGGCCTGGAGGATTAATGCATCAGAGCCCATTGTCATCCGTCTCCACTTTTCTCTGTCTCAGTATCTGGACGGACCTGGTGAGCAACGACGACACTGCTGAAAACCAAGCTTATGACTTTAAAGATCTTGTGAGGAATTTTAAGACAGCTATGAAACAGACAAAAAATTATACTGAAGCCTCTATGTGACCTACAAAAGCAAACAGGACTATCAGCGACAAGACTGGTGTTTTCTTTATAGTTATTTTTAAGGTTTGTGGCCACTGCCACAGGCTAGTTGTCAGATGGAGTGGTCAAAGCTTTTAAACTTAGACTTTAATAGGCAGGAGTACTAGATTTGTCTGCAGAACAAAATAATAACACATGCACAGGACAAAATCAGGAAAGAGAAAAAAAGGCGCTGCTTTGTCCACTCCAAAAACCATGCAAACCAAAAGTTCCTCACAGGAGCTTTAAGTTAGTATTTACTGAAAAGGCCTCCTCATTAGCTGATGTTTCTCATCACAGCACCTTCAGTTGAAGTCTTTCAGCCATCAAACACAGATAGTTTCAGCCTTGGGAAGCAGCTACAGAAGTGAGTGATCATTCTATACATTTTGATTTCTTAACATATGTTGTAGTTAAGATTTTTAAGCCATTTTCGTGTCAATCATAGCCTACCTACTGACAAACTCCTCATCTGTGTCTCCCAGTGTTCTCACAATCTTCCTCTCTCGGGAGTGGAAACACCTGACCAATGAGAACATCATGGTGCAACAGAAAAGCAGACAAAACTGGTTCAAGCCAAGTGGAACCATGAAGAAATTTCGAGCTCGACTCAACATCTGGCTCCCGCCATCAAAGTATGCAACACTTCAACAGCTTTAATGCCGATTCAAACTAGTCTTGAGTCTCTGTTCACTGTCTTTTATCTCACCACAAACAGGTCAAATGATCTCCATGAACCTTCAGTTGGAGGAAGGATCATTTTACCACAGATAAAACTGAACCGTTTCACAAATCACACAAATTCCTACACCATCAAGAATCCCGCCGGAGAACTCTTCACCTACACACCCAATGGAAAGGTGATGATTTTCCTTCATCTTATGTTCCAAAACTTTCTTTCCTAAGTGAATTATGGTTAAAGTTTGTATTCAGTGTTTAATTATATTCTTTGTGTGATTTCTCCTAAAGAGGGTGGTTGTGTCAGCAGTCAAGTCTTCAGCACAGCTGAGCACCAAACAGCTGATTGAGCTGCTTTTCTCCTCTCAGGCCATTGGGCACTGTAAGACCCCCCCAACTCTGCAGCATGGCTTCTTAGCACAGGTAAACCACAAGAGAACAACTTTCATTTGTTTTCAAGAGTCACTGCACACAGTCTTTTAATCCAGTGTGTGCTAACAAGAAGTGGTTCTAACAGAAACAGGAGTTAAAAAAAAAAAGCCCCAGAAATAAAATAAAAAGAGAAGAAAATAAGCTTAGCTTGCAAGATCAGAAATTGGAAGCAATTTTTTTTATTAGCATTGTTAGCTAATACCAGGCAATAACCACACAGTGTGATAGTTTATGCGCAAAGGCAACATGACAGTTACTATTAATAATGCATATTTTTCATTGTTGATACTGGGAGCAGCCATCTTGGATTTCAAGCTCAAGGTCATTGCAGAGTTTTGGAGATCCCATTTCAAAGTCGAAATTTAGTATGATCCATCTTAGTGGCATCTTGGAATTTCTGACTTCCAAGATCACATGGAACACACCAACAGACTGTATAGAAAGATGGACAGCACAACAGCTCCCCTAAAGAGAAGCCAAACATTTAGAGCCCCCCCGCTGACTGGCTGCATAAAGCCTGCTTCCTCCATTTTAGAAGATGGAACATGGGTCAAACTACAACATTTAAATACAACTCAAATTTAAAAAAATCAAACATGCTCTCTTTAATAGTAGTGAGTTCTTCTCATACTGAAGGATGTGATCTCATGATTGACAGCTCAGTTGACAAGTACAGCTCTTGCAGCATGCTTCACCAGATTAGTAGAATGTTCAAGAGAAAACATAGCTAACATTAACAAGAGTCACTATGACTGTCCATCTCAAATCAATTCAAGAATCTGTTCTGCTGTGGACTGTGCCTACCTAAGAATTCTTGCCATTTTATCCACAAGTTAACGGTTTGTTTTGGGTAGCAGAATAGGTATGAGGTCAATTCAACAGCTCTGATAGCCAGATCGCTTCTTAGCATGCCTTGACTCCAAAATATGTCTCTAGCACAACTTGTCAGCACCAGCACCCTTTGCAGTGCAGTATTTTAGCTTCTTTCATACAATGGGAGGAGACAAAGGCTCGTTTCTATACAGTCAATACTCAACACCAATGTGATTATTATCAAAGTGAAGTCTGTGTTTAACAAAGGTTTGTTGAAATGAAAGCAAACTATAAATAGTTTTCATTATGTGCGCAGATTGTGAGGTATGCTGAGCAGAGACTGCCTACGCTGAATGAATACTGTGTGGTCTGTGATGAGCGACATGTGTTTCAAAACGGCCCCATGTTAAAGGTACACTGCAAAGAAAGTAACAGTTGGTTCAGTGACTAATCAAAATTAAACTAATAAAAATATAGTTGAATGTTATTAAAATGTTGCTGTTCGTCTTTATGTTTTAAGCCAGCAGTTTGCAGCAGGGAGCTGTGTGTGTTTTCTTTTTATACCCTGGGTGTCATGTCTGGAGCTACAGAAGAGGTTGCTACTGGTGCAGAGGTTTGTAAGACACATTCCTAGTTTTAGACAAAGTTTGGATGATTACAATGTAAGACTGCTGTATTTCAGTACCTTCTGTTCCACAGGTAGTTGACCTGCTGGTTGCCATGTGCCGAGCTGCTCTTCAGTCTTCACGCAAGAGCATCATATTTGAACCTTACCCTTCTGTTGTGGATCCATACAACCCCAAAACTCTAGCCTTCAGCCCAAAGGCATCAGCTGAGCTACTTTAACTTGTCACTGACTTAATATTTTATTGGCTTATCTATATCTATTTTTTATTTTCTAACAAAATGTTGATTCCATTCTTCAGAGAAAGAGCTACGACAGGCTGCAGAAAGCTCTCGACAGTGTCTTGCTAATCAGGAGGTTGGCACAGGTAACTAATCTCAAAATAAATCTTACATTAAGACACCATCTTTACAGATTCACATCTGGTGCAACTTTAATGTTTTCAAGTTAGTAAATGTTTCTTAGACTAATAAAGGTTTTTCTTATCACTTCCAGGGTCCATACTCTGAAATAAAGAAGCAGATGGATAAGATAGATCCTCTCGCTCATCCCTTACTACAATGGTGAGTAATTAAAATATCACTGACTGTGCTAATACTTCTATTGTAAGTTTTCAAATCCAAATATTTCAAAGATTGATATCCAAGTGTGTGTTTGCATGTCTGAAAACAGGATTTTAGCAAGCAACAGATCACACATTGTCAAGCTTCCACTGAACAGGGTATGATTCAGTAGTTCACAGCTAGAGTTTGGTGTCTTAGCGGCTAAGTAGTTCATACTGTGCAGCCACATTACTTTAATATTGTACTGTATTATGTACTAACATTTGTGCATCTATATTTTCTATCTCTTTGTACAAACCAGCAACTTAAGTTCATGAAAACACCCCATCAGTTCCTGCTGATCAGCAGCCCGCCTTCCAAAGAGGCTTGCTTTCAAACTGCAAAGAAACTGCACGGCAGCACTTTTGCTTTCCAGTAAGTGAAATCAAAGCACTTGAAACCTCTATATTATAACATAATAATAATAATAATAATAATAATAATAATAATAATAATAATAATAATAATAATAATAAAGTTTATTTATAAAGCACTTATCAAAACAGACGTTACAAAGTGCTTAACATCTTAAAAAACCAAAATAAAGAGAACAAATCTGTAAAACAAATAAAATCAGTGAAAAAATAAAATGATGAGTGAATAAAAATAGATTAAAAATAAATGTAGCATTTTGGATAAAACAATATTACAATATTACAGGAAGGCCTTTCCTGTGTTTTTAGCTGCATACAGAATACAATCCCTTCGTCATTTACTAACATCCTATTTCCTCTTCTTCTAGTGGTTCTCACATTGAAAACTGGCACTCTATTTTAAGAAACGGACTGGTTAATGCATCCTATACAAAATTACAGGTAGAGTATGAGACAACAATCTGTTCTGTTAATATGTTCATTCTTTAAATTAAGTAAATATAAGAATTTAAATGCAATGGGATTTCAACAGATTGTGGGATGTATGTTTTATGAGACTCAGATGAAGAATTGCAGTTAAACAAATGAAATCAGTGGAAGTTTAAATAAATGTCATTGTTTGTTAGCCTCATGTCTGTGTTCTGTTTCTTGAAGCTTCATGGAGCTGCATATGGAAAAGGCATCTATCTGAGTCCTATCTCTGGCATATCATTTGGATATTCTGGTATGTATGAAAATTGCACTATCTTTCAGAAAACGCAGCATATAAAACAACACTTTTATATAGAACTTAATTTTACTTATTTAATATGTTTTTTAAACGTATCTTTCAGAGATGGGTAAAGGGCGGCATCAAATGCCCACAAAGGGAGAACTCCTGATGAAAAACAACAATTTAAACCAAATCAAACAGGTATGATGTCAGTCAGGTTTGTCAAAAAGAGGCATTCGATACAATGTTTTTTTTCCAATCTCATTTTGTATTCCCTCCTTGTCTCAGGAACAGCCAGCACAGGGCAGATTTCTGCAAAACAGTAACTTAAACTGCATCGCTCTCTGTGAAGGTGGCTGAAATAATCCATGTATCCTACAAAGATTGGATTACAAGAATAAAATGTGATCATGCTTTTATCCCCAAAATAAATCTGTATATCTCCACAGTAATAACTTCAAAGGAGCTTGAAAAACATGGGAACATCTGGGTGTGCCCGATATCAGACCATGTGTGCACACGATTCCTCTTTGTGTGAGTACAACATGAGGCAGCAGATACTTAGCTGCCTGGAAAAACCTTTCTGCCTGTTAGTGTTATAAGATGTTTCCAGACTTTCTTTTGGATTCCTACATTCTTGTGCCTTTGTGTTT
Source organism: Notolabrus celidotus (assembly GCF_009762535.1). Lineage (NCBI taxonomy): Eukaryota > Metazoa > Chordata > Actinopteri > Labriformes > Labridae > Notolabrus > Notolabrus celidotus. The sequence goes on from NC_048277.1 coordinate 25,079,229, forward strand.
CTCAGGTATGAGAATGGCCAGGTGGGAGATGTCCAAATCAACACTCAGGAAGCCAACATCCACAGGGAAATTATACAAGTAATTGCTTCAAAGCCGTGCTGAGAAAACAAATATGCACAGCACGTACAGTATTTCCACACAGTTCTTTATGCAGGTTTCATATAAAAACACTGACTGAGAGTTAGGATTTTATTGGTCTGATAAGTAAGCATATCAAATTAGCTGCTTTATATGACATGAATCAGATTTTGTTTGAATAGAGAACGCTAAGTAAAGAAAATATCTGAACTCTAAAATAGGCTTCTCTCTATTTATTATCAATGCAGACATTTATACGGATGAAACTAGCTTGTTTTGTCATGGAACTATTACAGCTTTTTGCCTTATACCTTAATCTATTATGTGTTGTAATTTATGTAACTAGGATAGTAAATTTGCACTGTAAACCGTATTTTGTACATTTTATATCCCTACATTTTTTAAAATAAAGTTTAACAATTATTCATTTTGCCAAATGTGTTTCATGTGCCTCATGTGTGCAGACTGCCCATAATTCAAAGGTCTGCTCTGTTACTGGTGTAATACATAGGTTGCACCACAAGAGGGAAGTCTAAGCAATGACATATAGTTTGTGAGATTACTCATAACACAGAGTCAATAAAACTATATTATTCTTCAGTTATGGCAGGTATGTCAAAAGGTCAGTGAGGAGATACTGCTACATACGTTTTGATGAGACAAGATAGTGAGGGCATGTTAAGCTAGATAGCTGTAGTACATACACCGCATACAGTGGCCATACTCCATGTAACACAGCTTTCACCAAATGCTTCACCAGTATTCTCACAGAGGGGCAACATTCAGTCATGGACAGTTTAAAAAGGTTCAAGTAAAGGGGAGTCTTCTCCTGGGAGCTAAACGTTACTTGCATTCTGCATCAACACCGCAGAGAGCCACATCTTTGTGTGCCCATTGTTCCAGTTAGTGAATTTCATGGGGTGCAAACTATCCTGTGAGGCAGAAATGCAGCATTATAACAGTATACTGATTCCATATGAGCCCCACAGCTGCCTCCTGATCTCCTTCTTTGCCTCATCTCCTTCAAACAAACCCGCTACACACCTCTGTTTGCATCTGGATACAGATCATTTCCTATATCCTCTAGTTTTATAATTTGGTGCAAGTTTGGCTTTAACCCAGCAGCCCCAAGGTGTGATTGTCCTCAAAAATGTCATTGATTCAAAGCAGGCACAGATGAAGTAGCAGCATTTTCTGGGTCAGACCAGCAGGCAATGGACTGAGGGGAGGAGAAATGTGAAGTTGCTGTTTAGCCCAAAGGAAAGACTTTTCTCAAGGACCATATGGCTCTCTGATGATAGTGCAGAGGGAAAGTTGTCTTGAAAACCATGTTGTATACTGCAAAAACAGTTTTCACTCAATATCTTTGCAACAGTGAGACTTTGGTTTGGTGCAATATCTGCAAAAAGACACATTAAGTATGTCAATAGAAAAAAAAAACTGAGTGGAAACAAAGGGTTGTTTCAAGTGCATGCCTTGTTAAATCTCATTTACTCGTGTTTATTCATCCATATAATTCAAGCAACCACATGGATGAATCTAATCTCGGAGCCCTCAAGGCTTCCACAAAAGCTTCCCCCCAAAACCAACAAACTACAATGTGACATTATTAAATGTTGCATGTGCCTTTAAGAGCACTATGTCCCACTCTACATGTCTCTCTCTGAGCCTCATATGTGTTTGTTGGCATCAGCTGTCCTCAGTGCTGAATAGAGCAAGGACATCTTTTCCTTCACTTCAATGGGATTAGAGGAAGAAATACCCTCTTCATACCGCTGGCTGTCATCTCAGGGCTCAGGGACTGACAGGGGAAGCATCGTGGACTGAGGAAACAAACAAGATCAAGATAAGTCACAAGTTTGGATTACAAAGCTGATCACTTTCCGGACCATAACACTGAATGAACAAGGAACGTTGTTCTAATCTCAGGGGAGATATGCAAGTAATCTGAGGCTGCAGACTCAGAAAAAAACATCCGACTGCTTTTGTTTACGGTAATACTTTGTAAGCAATGACTGAACTCAAGGGTCAGATGCAGAGTTCAAAAGCTGCAATCAGCACAGTGATGGAACTGCAGTGCACTACATCTAACCTGGATGCCCCATCTACATCTTCCCCTCAAAAACTTAGCCAGAGTGATTTCAGGAGAGTCAAATTCACAGAGGACAGTAGTCCCTTTCCGATCCCTGGCCTGGCAGCAGACATCCTGCACATGCAAGTGAAAGAAGGAAGCAAGATCCGCAATTTGCTTCGGTTTGCAACAGCTCGCATGCAAGAAGAGGGAAAAGACGACAACGGGACATCACCGAGGCAGGTGGTGTTCACTGGCTCGGGTAGAGGAGTCACCAAGACCATCACCTGTGTGGAGATTCTGAAACGAAAAGTGGGAGGGCTCCACCAAGTGTCCAAGCTCTTCTACAAGACAGTGAATGAGGTCTGGAAGAGTCCACAAAAAGGAGAAGAATGCTCTGTGAAGAGGACAGTACCTGCAATCTGTATCCTGCTCTCTAAAGACCCTCTGGATCCCCAGGAACCAGGGTACCAACCACCTGAAACCCTGAGTGTAACCACAGAAGAAGAAAAGAGACACAGAGCTCTGCTCAGACCAGCTCACAGTCTTTCCTCACACACAGCCAAGAGATTCTGTCTGCACAACTGGAGTGTGTGTTCTCCACAGACACCTAAAGACGTGACTACATCACGAGAAATGTCAGGAAAATGACATCTGCTTGATCAGACTTTTTCAGGTTTTGGATGTATTTGTGAGGTATTGGCCTCCGGAGGCTAAAATAATGAACAGTATTTCCATTCATAATCAGAACAGAGGAGCAGCTTCACTGATAATTGATGAAAGAGACTATTCTCTGAAGTATTTGTATACATAATGAAGTGCATGCTAAAATGTAATGTATTTTAACACTTAGTAACTTTGTAATGGAAGTAATGTGATTGTCAAAATGCTAATTAATGTAATATATGACTTCTCTTGATGCAGAAGTTCAACAAAGTACTTCAAAACCACACAAAGTCAGGCACCGCCATAGTACAAACACTTCAAAGTTTCATTATCTTTGATATGTTTTTGTCTTTGGAGGGGGTTCCTTCATTCATTTTTTAAGAATGAAGTGTTTTGATTATTAATAATGATGTGTATTATCAATGTATCATCACTACAATAAATTGATTCTTCTTTTAAAGCAATAGACTTCTACCTTTGAAGATATTTTCAAGGATTTCAATGCATGATTGCTTCAAATAAATGTAGACTCACACTTGTAGAATTGAAGGAAAGAGGAGACCTAAAAAAAATAAACTATGGATGCCTTTAGTGGGTACTGAACATTTTTTTCCTGTTTTCTTGTGATAAGTAATTTTTTCTCAAGGTCTTGACTTATTTTTCTTGTTATCTGGGGATACAAAGCTGGATTCCCCCTACAGAACAGATTCAATTATCTTATAATCTCCAGATAACAGAACTCTTGTTCCCGAGATAACAGAATAATTATCTGGCGATCTAGAAAATAAAACAATAGGGTGGGCCCTGTGATTGGCTAGATCACAACATGCCATGCTGCCTATGCCCATATCAATTAGTTAAGTTAAGCATAATTTTATTTTTTGTTTTGTGCTCTTACAACTCAGGGGATGCCAGCCATGATCCTCTTGCGCTTATTTGAGATCTTGACAAAGTAACTGAAATTAATTAATATTCACAGCAGTGAGCTTTGGTGTCCCAGAGCCGACCCCCTCCATGCCAGCTCCAACTACCCATCATATCCACAAGCAGCTCTTTATGTTAAAAAACATCCCATACAGCATTGCCATGCTCAACAGGCAGAGGCAAATAAGCCGAGGTCTTGAGAAAAGAAATGGAAGTTTGTGAACAAATTTTGGCATATATTTTAAAGAACTGTTGGCAGTTCATTCTTTTATTTGTGTATGTAGGTTTGTAGATTACAGTCTAATCTCAAAAACACTTTTTTGTTTTCAGTGAAACACAGCCCAGTAAATTTTAAAAATAAATGTTGTTATTAGAATAATTAAAGCTGCTGTTGGTAGAAATGGTGTAAAAAAAACGTTACTTTTTTTCTGCTGGGTTTGGAGAAAAGGTCATAATGCCCATCGGTACTCATCGGTAAGTGGAGTAATTTGAGACTATTGCGAAATCTCTGCGTTTTCCAATGCCTTTGTATCAAGCAATGTTATTATTCCCCTCGTTCCCATTATGACGGACCAATCATAGCTAATCTCCAATCCTCTGTCCTGATTGGTTAAGGGGCGGCCCCTACTACGTCTTCCGATTGGTTATGAGTCCGGCACTATCATGACTGCACACGCTGATCTGTGTTGGGGGGCTAGGAGGAAATTTCAAAGGTTTTTGTTGTCAATTTTCACTGTATATACGAGACATACAGGAAAAACGAGATGCTGTTTCTCTCTTCCAGCTTTTAAATATCTAAAATTTAAATATAAAATACAATAAAATATAATAAAATACAGTTCTATAAAAACATCCTATGTACACAGTGCAGGTAGTGCAGTGACAGTTTAAAAATGGACAATGAAAATAGATAGCAGTGCAAATGATATTAAGGTGCAGACAGTATTCGAGATGAGAAAACGATTAAGTAAACGGTTAATGTGCAAAAGCAGCTGAGGTAGAGTCCTTGTATGTAGTGTGTGTGTGTGTGTGTGTGCGTGTGTGTGTGCGTGTGTGTGTGTGTGTGTGTGTGTGTGCGTGTGTGTGTGCGTGTGTGTGTGCGTGTGTGTGTGTGCGTGTGTGTGTGTGTGTGTGTGTGTGTGTGTGTGTGTTACAGTCCAGGGGGCAGAGGGGGGAGGTAGTGAGTGGAGTTCAGTATCCTGACAGCCTGGTGGAAAAAGCTGTTCAAAAATCTGGTTGGGAGCATAGACTGTATAAAATATGGATGTAGTATCCGTGACGTCACCCATCTGTTTCTGAAGCACTGTTTTGAGGCCAATCGGCGGCGGCAGCCATATTGCTGCTGTCGAGCAATTGTGAGGTAAAGAGGTGGAGTTTGAGCCTCCTAGCTAACAGCTACAGTGTTCCCGCCTGCCAATCAAGTCAGCTGTGCCTCTCATTGGAAGACTCCTAATCTCAATATCTTTGAAATTGCCGCGTTAGAAAAAAATTCGACCCCCCTACAGTGTGAGCCGATCGAGACATGAGCTATCCAGACTACACTCATCTTTTGTACCAGGCTGTAAACATGTTTATTTCTGCTGTAGAGATCGGCTTTTTTGAATTGGTGTGTATGTGGTTTCCGGTACTTCCAGAGCCATCCTCAAGCGGATCCTCGGTGAACTGCAGTTTTTAGCACTTCCGCATTGGACTCATATTTTTAGACCAGTGGTTGCCGCTTGGAGAAAACTTGGTAAATTATCTGTATAAAACTGAAATTATCGAAGAGGTTAACCAATTTTGGCATATATTTTAAAGAACTGATGGGCAGTTCATTCTTTTATTTGTGTATGTAGGTTTGTAAATTACTGTCTAATCTCAAAAACTCTTTTTTGTGTTTAGGTGAAACACAGCCCAGTAAATTAAAAAAAAAAATGTTATTATCAGAATAATTAATTTCATGCATCTCTTTTATATTTAATAATGGTGTATACATAAACACTTTGGTCAACTAACTTTAAAACAAAGACAGTACAGTATTATTTCCTTATCAAAGCCAGCTCTATAAACTGTCTGAAACACTATATATGGTCAGTACCAGTATGTAGACAGCAGGGGAAAATACATCAATGAGGAGTCTGCACATGCGCAGTACGCTTACCCCCTCGCGTACGTGACCGGGCTAAGCAACTTAGCATTGTAGCTTCCTCCTCCACAATCTGACCGGTTTGTGTCACTGGCTGTCCCGCAACATGTTCAGAGCCGCCGTCCGACTCTCGGTCTCCGGTGTCCGGAGTTTGACCCGCACACAACCACAGTGTCAAGGTATTTGTGAATTTTACTGTGACCTCTGAAATGTTTGATTATGTAGCTTCTGAAAGGTTGTAACGGAAATCAAGTCTAGCTGTCAGCGTCTGCGCGGCTAAGCTAGCTAGCTGAAGGGAGTTTAACCTGGTGTAACTATCACTTTCAAACTCTCTGAATTGTTCCAGCTGTGATTTTTTAGATACATTGCGATACCCGTTGTTCAACCTTGCCATTGCCCGCATACCCTTGCTGTGTGCTGCATTATAAACACCCCTGTGTTCAGCATGGTGGTGTCTGTGTCCTTGCCATGACCCAGTTTGAAGGCTGTGTCTGAGGCCCTGTGGTTCTGCTGCTAACATGCTAATAACTAGGTTAGTTATGTGTTCAGGCAACTAGCCGGTAGTTGTCTTGACATGAAGGCATATCAGTAATTAAAAGAAGGCAACACTTGTTATTCTATTGGTGGTGATTCTTAATGCTACATTGGATCTTTTATATCATGAAACTGAATTGCGGTGCGCATAAATGTTAGATAGTTGTGACATTTGTCTCTTGATACCCACTTCCCCTTGAATGAACTGTGAAGTATAAATAGATATTTTAGGTTTGTTTGTTTGTCCGAGTACATTTAGCCCGATAGGTGCAGTAGGTAGGTCATACCAGGACGTCGGCAGTGAGCCAGCAGCATTACATTACTAGACAGCAGCATTTGTCCTCTCCCCATTTCAATCAGGGAAGATACCCTTGACCGGGTTGGTTTGCACGTCTGAATTGTCTGACTCTGCGTCACGTCGTAAATGCGTTATTTAAATGGTGATTGAGTGTCTAACTTAAATTTGTCTTTATTTTTGCAGCTGTTTTGACCTCAAGGTGTTATTCACATGGGAAGCAAGAGACAGATGAGGAGTTTGACGCCCGCTGGATCACCTATTTTAACAAGCCAGACATTGATGCATGGGAGCTGAGGAAAGGTATGTTTGAAGATGATGCAGAAACCTCATCTTGAAAGATATTATGGGTCATCAAACATTGAACAAACACTTATCACCATTAATGCATTGAGCATCAATGTAAATGTGCCGGACTTAGCACAGATGCTAAATTTCATCCATAGTCCCAAGGCAGGTACCTAGACAACACAGACACAGTAAGACTTAAAAAACTTACAGCTAAAAATCATACGATAGACAATTACAAAACAAAACACAGGCAGACAATATCAAGACTAACAAAACAAAGGCAGACAATATCAAGACTAAGAAAACACAGGCAGACAATATTAAGACTAGCAAAACACAGGCAGACAATATTAAAACTAGCAAAACACAGGCAGACAATATTAAGACTATCAAAACACAGGCAGACAAATCAAGACTAACAAAACACAGGCAGACAAATCAAGACTAACAAAACACAGGCAGACAAATCAAGACTAACAAAACACAGGCAGACAATATTAAGACTAGCAAAACGCAGGCAGACAATATCAAGTCTAACAAAACACAGGCTGACAAAATCAAGACTAACAAAACAGGCAGACAAGATCAAGACTAACAAAACACAGGCAGACTATCAAAACTAACAAAACACAGGCAGACAATATCAAGACTAACATAACACAGGCAGACAATATCAAGACTAAGAAAACACAGGCAGACAAAATCCCTGGGAACAGGCATCAGATTAAGGATCAGTATTTAGGTATGGGTACATGTCTGATTGTTTTTTAACCAATGTTTGAGGGTGTGCAGTGCACATTTGTTTGTGCTTCATTTATTAAAACTATGGCTATCAAAGGTAATGCAATAGTAACGCAAATTCCTTTTGACACCACTACAGTTTTTGAACTACGATTAACACACACATTCTGTGTTTTTGACCCTCGTTTCGTTCCATTGGAAACCAGGAAGTGGTGCAGTAGTAACGCAGTAGATGGCAAGCATAAACAAGCCTCCTTGTACAGAAATGGATAAAGAAACAGGTCTTAGGAATGGCAAGTTCAGCTTCAAAGCTCAGCCAGATTGTACTCTGAACAAGACCATAGTTGTTTATAAAAACATGATTAATATGCAATTGTTTGAGTTAATTGACATCAATCATGCAATTCAATTTACAATTAAAAAACTAAATCTCTTTACAGCCCTAATCTTAACATCTTATTAGGATTTTTTTCACATTAAGGATGTACACTTTCAACATTGGCAACAAAAACAAAGATCCACTACCAGAAAGATGCCACAAAACAAAGACCAAAAACTAAACAGGTTGAACAAATTGTAATTTCCTCATTCGGATTTTGAAATAACACTGAAGGATGATGTAGCAAGTATTTTGTGATCTTTTATTGTCTAACCATTCCTCAATACTTCCTGATTTTTTTACCCTTGGGTTGTTGCCAGTCCAAGTCCATGGTTTCTATTTAAGATGGATACCTTTTACAAAGGACATGAAAATTGGAGTCTCATTGAAACAGAATCAGCAAACTCCCCCAAACAGTTGGACTCTTAAGCTCTAAGCTAGCATCTTTAAAGTAGGTAGTGCAGTTATTGGTGACTTCTCTCAGCAATGGATTAGACATTCGCTCACATGCTCTGGGGTATTTTTGGCTCCAGGTTGGTGTGTGTGAAAGAGTAGGTCACCTGGTAACTGAATGGATTATTAAAATAGTTCTAAAATGAAATGTGATACACGGCTGTCGATCAGGCTGCACAAAGAAAAACCTTTCATACTCACCAGGTGATTGTTTTGAGCAAAATATAAAATACTCTAGCCTTATTCTTTAGGGAACTTCCAAAATGAAATCAGTTATCGTGAAGTGTTGTTTTCTTTCTTTGTACTCTAGTTAAAATGCATTTCCTTCTTCCAGGGATGAACACACTTATTGGTTATGATCTGGTACCTGAGCCAAAGATTCTTGATGCAGCACTGAGAGCCTGTCGGAGGTTAAACGACCTGGCCAGCGCCATCAGGATTTTGGAAGCTGTGAAGGTAAGAAACAAAAAGAGTGTCTTAACCTGCTAATAATTCAGAGAATATTAACAGCCACCTTCTTTGTGTTGGTTAAGTTATTGATTTATGACATCTGTTACCCCTTAGGACAAATCTGGTCCTCATAAAGAAATCTACCCATACCTGATTCAAGAGCTGAAGCCAACATTAGAGGAACTTGGTATTTCTACACCTGAAGAGCTGGGAATTGACAAAGTGTAGATAAGTAGGTATCAAACACTTTGCTCTGTCATGTGAGTTTTGTTGTTTTTTGTAAGAACGATGTCTGACATTAAATCTGTGCTTGTTTCAGATCCAACTATGGTTGACATCCCCAGGACAGAGACACCTTGTACTTTAATGTTTGCCTCATCTAATACGTGTGATATTTAATTTGGCCTTTATTAAGTTCTTTTGCTTGTAAAATATTGATGAACCTAATAAAGGAAAATGTATGCTTATGAAAGTCACAAGTATTTTGGGATATTTTAAACTGTAACAAGTGCTTACTGCAGCAATAGAGCAGGGTGTGACTTCACGGTGCATGTTGTCCGAGTGTCTGGAACCTTTTTTGTGTGAGCCTCATTTCACCACAAGGGAGCAGCGTTTTCATGTGAATGTACAACCCATTCTTCAGTTTTCAATCAACATTACATCTGTTATCATTTCAGGGAAATTTTTCATGCTGATGAATAAACTTTTACAAATGGAAAACGGTGTACGTTGTTATCAAAACAAAACTGGAATCCTGCCAAAAATGATAGTAAATTAATGTGTAATCAAGGATTAGGATGCTTGCAGTTCTGTCTGGACTTTACTGGATTTTGTTTTTCAATGTGATGTATTTTATGGATGACATGGAAACTGTATTTATGTTAAATTTGACATTTCATTAAAAAAAATGAATCATATTTTTGGGGATTAAGCAGGATATGCTTTCATCTTCTTAAATGTAAAACACCAAGAGTAATGCCAATCAGTAACAAGTCAAAGATACTAAAGAGTTGTTATCAAGATGTGTTTCCTCTGGTGTTGAAGTAAGAAAGGAAGCAATGTGTTTTGCAAAGACACCTTCCTGTAGTAGAGGGACAATCACAGCACAGGGTTGAAATATGTTTTAACATTTGCATTTTACTATTTGACCTCTTTCATTACTATTCACACAAGTCAGCCATTGGTTCACCAACAAAATAGGTGTCCGTGCTTGTTAACTGACGTTAGAGCTCCTGCTGCAAGGTCACTACGACTTTTAACTTACTGAAGTAAAGACACAGGGACAGAATGAGGGTGTGTACACTTGAAATTAATCTTTGAGTCTCTTAATAAAACATTTCACTTCAAGTTATAGTGATTAGAATAAAATAATTGAATCTTACTTTGGATTTAAGTCTGACATACTCTGAGGGAAATGCACCCAGAGTTCAGTAGAAGCTTTTCTTTACTTTAAAAAAAAAAATGGGCAAGAACCACCATTACCACTGCTCTACTCTGGGAATCTGTGTTCAGCTCTTGAGTGACCCAGCACTTGGTACTTTGGTCATTATTGTGGTGATGTTAATTGTTGATTATGATAATGGAAGGTCTTAAATGGTTTGGTTGCTTCATTGTAGATGTTCCTTATTTTATTTAAGAAAAATAATAATAATAAATAAAATTCCTCACTTACTTTTGTGCATTGCCTTTACACTGCTTGGCAGTACCTGCACCCAAATTGACTTGAAGCACTTTGTTACTCTTACTGATCTTGTTTCCTCTTGTCTAGATCTTTGCTTGTGTTGTTCTTGTTCTCATATGTACGTCGCTTTGGATAAAAGCGTCTGCTAAATGACATTGTAACATTGTAACATTGTAACCACTGATTCCCATAAGAAAATATTTTCAGCACTATCCTTGAAGGTTTTTGGTTGGTAAAAATATAAGCGCTTTAGAAAAGGACTGAGGAGCCAAACTCAATAAGTTCATTGTGTTTCATTATTGGAATTAAGATACCAATAAATGCAGGTGATAAAAACAAATTGAATTGCAACGGGTACTAGAAATGTATGTGTTGAATCCACATAAAACGTGTAATCGAAAAAAGACAGGGGTAATAATATGGGATTGTTTGAAATATTTCCAAATTTTAACTTGTGTGCTTCAATAAGATTACATCAGACCTTATATTATTACCATACCTTATTCCCACCGTTTACATTTAATTTGAGCGCCTTTGTTGGCTACTTTTTCCGGTAATCCTGTTTCACACCACATAAAAAGACAATGACTAATGTAGCATGTAACCAGAATAGTGGAATCATACCAGTGAAGCATGGAGAAGAAATTTAACATCAAGGTGTGGAGGTCAAACCAATTTGCAGTGCGGATGAAGCAGCTCGGCCTAAAACGTATTTTGTATTATTTTTAGCAGAGGTCGTGTTGCCTTCACTGTATTGGGTGATATCAGTGGGTGGGATTTCCTGCTGAAGAGGGTGGGCAGCTCCACAGATGCGGGCAAGAAAAGCACACTTTACGAGCTTTACGCACGGGGCGGGCCCTTCATTCATCCAAGTTGGGGGTGTAGGCCACTCAGTCAAAGACAATCAAAGATGTTTGAGTTTCCATGCGCGGTGACTAGGGAGGTAAATCGCAGAGCAACACCCCTCCTCCAGTCTCAGCTCTACCGGGGTTTTTAAGTCACATTGGATCAGAAAAAAAAAAAATTTCTGCCTCAAAAACATCCTGGTCATGCGATGTGAGTTACTGCTGCCGAAGGAAAGAAGGAAAAACTAGATAAGACCTGTTGGTGATGATGGATTACTCGAAGGCGCAAATGGTGAGTGTCGACGGCTAGCACTCGTGTTTGTTACAGTAACAAAGCGAATCACTGTTAATGAAGACATTAGCAGGAACAGTTTCACTTCAAAAGCAGTTCTTCGATCACATTGAATGTGATATGTTGTTTTTCGTTAATTCTAATGTAGGCCTGCCTTAAATTAGCTTTCATCTACAATACCAGTGAATAGAAGTCAGTTTCTCATTAATTGAACCGAATAAATATGAAAGATAATTCTCGGATACCTGGGGGACTTTGAGCAGAGCTGAAACAAAGACAATCTAACATGAGAAACGAGAAACAATTGTCTCTGCCTCCACATTGATCTAAATTCATGTTTTCTGTTAATAATTGTCACAATCCGTCAAGCTTTGTCTCTCTTTAATTGCCATTAGTGTGTTCTGAGGCCCCCACAGTATTTCGCTGGAACACGTTTTACATTTACTCCTGTTTAATAATGAAACAGTAAAAATACAAAACTTTAAAAAACACCAATGTTTGCATTTTTATGATATACTGTATGTAACAATTTGACCGAAGGAAATGGACTCATATTCTTTTTTCTCCCTGGAGATTAAAGCTGTCCTGTGGTGTAAGATTTGAAATCTCCTTCATTCAGAGTTTTATTTTTTTCAGTCAAGTTTATCCAAAGAGGGCAGTTCACCCGGGGGCCAACAGTTTAATCCTGCAGGGTTGAAGCTGGAGGCCGTGATGGAGCAGCTGCAGAGACAACAAGAGGCCAAACTAGGGATGAACCTGCAGGAGCAACAACATCTCCAGGCCCAGCTTCTCTTTGCTCAACATGCAGCAGCAGCTGCTGCAGCAGCCAGGGCCTCTGGATCCAGACTAGAGCCTGCATCATTTGGCAAGACAGATGGACAGACTTATCAAGCTTTCAACAGACATCACGGTAGAGCAAGTCCAGATGAGGAGGAAGATGGAAATTCAGATTTGGATGATCAGGAAATGGAGCCTGAGGAGAATGATGATTTGGAAGACGACCTAGAGGAGGCAGAAGAGGAGGAGAACGGGCATCCTCAACAAGCAAAGAAGCCCAGAGTCCAGCAGGATGCAGGGTTCCCCTTCCCTCCGTATTCTACGCCTCAGGCTTCCGTGGTCAAGAAAATGTCTGAATCACCTCCTTCTGCAATAAAACAGGAGCATGATGAGAAGGAGGTGCTGTCTCCAGCAAGCCAACAAGCCTTTACATCACCAAACAGCTTCTCAGACTGGAGCTTTGATGAATCATTCAAACAAGTGAGTCATTTTTATGTCAATATTATTTCTGTAAAGGTGGTCATACAGATGTTTTTTCTCACAAATGACAGATATAAAATCCTCGCATGACATCATAGCCCACTCTTGGATTCATTAAAGCTGACCTATTTGTCAAACCGAGCCCTCAAGTAACATCAGTATGTCCTTTAAATAGTTTATGAAATATTCTGATAATGAATAAAGATATTGAAGGAAAGTCTTCCAAATAATAACTTCTTCCAATGAGAGACCTCTCAAGCTGTATATACAGCCACAAAGAGTTATTAGTACAAGTTTTAATCCAGGCCGTTAAAGCTAAGAAGATTCAGAAGAGTCAAATTGGAAAGGAAAAGGTTTTTAAAAAAGATTTAAATGCATCACTGTTGGTTTTAAACAGTGTCCTTCTCTTGGATTAAAAGGTGCATTATGAAGAGTTTAAATGCATGGATTTATTGTCCTGACACAGAAATGTAAATTGCTCCTTGGACCTTCCTATTTTTTATTTTAGCACTTCTAAAAACGTGATGTAAAAGGTTTTTGATTGAGAGAAAGAAAATGAACATTTGTATCCCCTCTTTTAAACTGCTGTGTGTTCCCTCTCTTAGTGGTAATTGTTGACTTGTTCCTGCTGAGAGTCAGGCTCACCGCTGCCTGGTCCACCTCCTGTTTTCTCACATGTTGAATAAAAAGGAGCGTGTCCCTTTTGGCAAGGAGCCCAATCTTGATAACGTTTAATTACGGGCCAGGCCAGTGATCTCCCCTCCTGCCGTACCTCACCTCCTGTCTCGCGCTTTAAAAAAACACATTCTTACCACCACCAGCTGAGCTAATTGGTCTTGGCCTGGGTCCAATCCTAACGGTTCAAAGTAACCTGACAGACATGGAGTTGAAATGAGAGCAGAGGATTAATGAAATGGCCACAAGTGTGTTTTCACGCTTATACTCTTGTGCTTGTTAGAAACTGCTGTGTAAGGCAGTCACACTTTCTCTTATTGTATCAAGCAGACTTCCTCCTGCAGATATGTTTGACTTCTTCTAGAAAACAGAGGGTCCCCTCATGTTCTTTTTTCCCTTTTTTTAAGGAGACCAATCTGATTGGCTCGTCTGTGTGTTCATTTCCCTCAAAAAGGCCCCACTTCAGTACAATACATTATGATTAATGGGGCCTGTGAGCAGAGGGACAGCTGGGTTAGTGCCTCACGGCATACCAGCAAGCAAATACCCATAAACTGGACTAACTGTAGTTTTAGAGGAGCAAAATTAGCCTTTTTGTTCGATCCTTGAAGTCTTGACCATCATTTACAGACTTTTATTTATTCACTTTCCCTCTTTTGACAGAGTTTAGTTTAAAGTAGTGTATGAGTCAAGTCAAAGTTAGTGTTTCCCTTCATAAACATAACATCTATCTAAGTTGTTTGTTCATTAACCTCGACTCAAACCTCAACCTCAACTTACTGCTGATGTAGTTCTAGCTCAGTGGATAGCTTTGCATAATTTAGCGGTCGCTAAGCAACACTAAATGGCAGCTTAATTCAGCTGCAGGCAATCAATACATTATATGGCCACTGCAGTGAGAACGCATTTCCTGTTCTACGACTAAAAAACAACACCAGAAACAATGGAGGACATTTCAAGCACAGTAATGAGTTCAGGGGACGTGTTAAAAGTTGTTGAATAACCAAACTGCGGGTGTTTCATGTGTGTGACACTGTTAAAATTTAGTTTTTGTCACTTAGAGCAGAACATATTAGCCGTTTGCTATGGTCATTTTGTGTAAACACCTTTAAATGTTAGCGGATTAACAGCAGATATTTCTTATGGGTGTTTGTTGTAGCCTTTCTCTGACGTAGGATTCTTAATTCCTGCTAACTCACTTATTGGAGCATGAATAAAATCAGCAGGTTGTCGAACAATAGCGCAGCGCAAAAGCAAAGACAACCTAAGATGCGCTTTTGAAGTTTTATCTTATGCAAGATAATTATATGTTGATTTCAATAGATGTAACACTATACACTTCTTGCCCTCCTCTGTGCCTCTTTTCCTTCATTAGCCTTTCCTTTTCATTTCATATTTTCATCACTTAAACGTCTTTAAAAACCTGGACACAATGAATCAGCCGCGCTATTGTCCTCCCATTGTGTACAGTCTTACTGTACACCCTTAAATATGGAGTGGGAGGGGATATAAGGCCCACGTTTTGTCATCAGGCCCAGCTCAAAGCCCAGCAAGGGGCCAGATAAATGATCTTGACTTGTACGGGTGACTAAAGGCTCAATAATTTGATTTGGATTAAAATTTTTGTCCCCCCTGCAGCTACATTGAAATTTGAAGAGGGATAAGTTTTCACTGCTGCTCTGCTGGAGCAGCCGGATTAAATTGATGAAGCTCATTATCAAAAGGAAACTCCTGCATGATGTTGATGTAAATGTTCACTGGTATTTCTAAAAGATATCCTTAATGAAATGTCCTTTTTTTATGTATTGGGCTACTTTGACACACTTCTGTGGTACTAGCTATATACATTAACACTTTAATTCTTAATTTGAATATTCTAAATAATCTTAAAGCCTAATAAAAGCAAGCCTTTTTTGAAGAAACAATAGAAACCTTTTCCTGACCTACATACTGAATGCTATCAGGATTCCCACGGCTGCATGTGTGAAAACTCTGTGAGCAATTAACTGAAAGCTCTTTGTTAATAGATCCACAGTAGGTCTCACTTGCTCATCAATAAGAGGGGGATGGGTTTTATTTCCATTTGATGGTGAAAAGACTTGGATGTTTATCTACCTTCGCATCAATAAGCTTCTGGTGGGGGTTCATGGGTCCTTTAAGCTGAGGCCATCAGATGTGTCACAGCTCAGTCACCACAGGGGCACAGTCTTTAGTGGAAAGTGGATACAGACATTTCAATTTTTCAGATAAACTATAAAAAAACAGAGGAAAGGGTTATATCAACTTCAAGAAGCCTTTGATCACAAGGGTTCATTTCGATAGTGATCCCTTAAGAGGTTTTTCCCTTAAGCACAGGGTACATAGAAATTCCTAAAGGGGCTAAAGTTATTGAAAGAAAAATATAAATCACATTTAAATAAAAAGAGATTAACTGTTGTAATAGGACAACTTTATATGTGTTGCAATAATAGTATGTGAAAGTTTTAAAGTAAGCAGATAAGCTACACAAATACTAAATAAATTATTGTTGAATGAGTCAGCTAAAACCAACCAGTAAGATGGCCAAAAGTAACATAATATGTTGACTTTAAGTAAAAGATAAAGTGTTGAAATATGGTTAAGTTAAACTAACAAGCTTATTTAAAAGTACTGATAGTTAGAATATCTTCATAATTGCAGCCCTAATCGATAAATGTCTGGAATAGGTAGCTTAAAGTAACGTGTTTGGTAGCTAAAAGTTAGCAACATTAATTGACCAGAAGAAGGAATTGTTCAAATATGGTAAAGGTTGAACTACCAAGCTTAGTTTAAAGAAATTTAAAATGGTTAGCGTGTAGCCAGTAAATGATAAATGGTTGAATTAGTAAGCTAAAGATATAGCTTAAGTAAGCAGAAGTAAAAGTAAAAGATTAATGAGAACAATAGGGTAAAGGTTTGAGCATTAGCCTAGTTTAGATAATGACAAATGGTTTGTTTATCTATATAAAAGTAATGGATAAATGGTTGAATGAGTCAGCTAAAAATTGTTAGCAAGATAGCTAAAAGTTAGCTAAATTTGTGAACAGAAATTGAAATGTAAATGGAATTTATGGTCAATGGAATTTGAATAATTAATCTAAGAAAAAATATAAGAAATGGTTTGTACAGTTTAAGAAAAGTAACAGAAATATTGTAATAATATGGCTACGTTGGAACAGCTAGCATTAGCTTATATAGATAAATGGTTGAACGTGTAAAAGTAACAGTTAAATGGTTAAAACAGTGAAATAAATGTAGAGAGAAAACTGTTGATATCCATTCTGCTGTAACCAAAGAAACAAAATATTTAGAAGATTTTGCCAAAATATCAAGTTTTGGGGATTTGTTAGTGTACCCAGTATTGAATCATCTCATGGTGCTAAACAACAGGGTCTGGGAGACACTGAGTGACACTATCATGCAGCTGTGTGTGGGTGTGTGTGTCAGCATTAGCAGTTTGAATAGTGTTTTTATTGTAAACAAGAGGAGGTCTCCTGGAGGAGTGGAAACCAGCAGATTATTAGTTCCCATGTATTTTACCAGCTCTGAGGGTGAATTGTTTTTTCTTGTTGGAGCAAAGTTAGATAAGGCTGCCATGCCAGCATTTAGCTAGCAGTATGATTTGTGTGAAGTACGAAACTGATAGATTGAAGTGCAGACATCAAGTACAATTGGGTTTTTTTTAGAAAGGAAAGATGACCGAAGACAATGAAAGTGTTTTATTTGATAAACAGTAAGAAAGCTAGTTGAAGCATTTGATCTTGTCAGATTAAAAACAGGTTTTGTTGCCTATTATACACATGCTTGTTTATTACAAAACAGAAGCATGTAATGACCATGTGGTCCCTCATAAATCTAACCATCAACATACAAAAGACAGTTTGACATCTCAATAACTGCAGCTACATAAAGAAGAGTGATAGAAAGTTAACTTTACTGACATATTTTAAACGAGGATAGGAAAGATGATACATTAAAACAAATCATTTCTGTAATGTAATAGCACTGACTGAGCATTCTAAAGACAAGCAGAATCGTACAGCTCTTTGGGCGCGTTAGCAGGACAATAACCTCTCAGCGGGCTTTTCCACACAGTTGCACACACGCTGCCCTTCTCTCACATTTTTAACCTTTAACTGTCATGTTCAGGGGGAGGGCATGGAAGAATAACATGTCTTATTAAACTACCTAATGAGCAATGAGGCCTTGCATAATGTCTCTGATACTGTTGCCAGCTTTGAATTGATACTTTCTTTTGAAAAATATGCTTGAATGTGTACACAACAGAGCTGGCAAGCGGATGCTAACAGTGAGCAGCTGTTTACAGCATGTTTAGACACAGAAGGGGGAAACCATGAGGATAAATGACAACCGCAGAAAGACTATTTTAAGACATGCATATATATGTAAAAATTAAATTTGTTATGGTTGATGATGCTCAGTGTCTGCTAGCAAGTCTGATAGTAAGTTTCAGAGGTTAAAAACATTTCCCTGTCACATGCACTTTCTTAAAAGATTGAAATAGTCAACTTTGAATTAGAATTCACTTTAAATCCTAAATATAAAGCTCTCCTTGTATAATCCAGAGTACAAACTGTTCAATTATCTCTCTCTTTGGGTGTTTTTACAGAGAGGAAGTGCCATCTGGGCTGAGGACAATGATGGAGGAAAAGTGAGAGGGGAGCCATCCAGAGACTTTGCTAAGGTCTGTAGATTTGGAAGTATGTTGAAACCAGCGACTTTCAGAAGGGATCAAAAAAACAGTTTACAGACATGTTCCTGATGTATTGTTTATTTTGGGCATCCTGCAGCTTTACGAACTGGATAATGACCCACAACGGAAGGAGTTTCTTGATGAGCTTTTTGTCTTCATGCAAAAACGAGGTGAGTTTCAGAGCCCGAGTCTTCTGATTTTAAGAACATTTGAGTTGATTTTTTGTGAGTAACTAATGGGGCTAAAAATGCTGCTTTGTAAACTCGGGTCTGTGTGGGTTATTTTGAAGCTTTAAATAAAAAGTGGCACCCTCATTGCTCTTACAATAAAATTCACACTTTTTGTTAAATTTTGAAAATAGCTACTTGTTAATGACGGGGGCTATCTTTTGTTTAACATTAAATGCTACAACTAATCACAAAATTGCTTTAATCATGTACTGATGATAAAAGTTTAGGGTATAAAGATTCCTGAATAACTCAATAGAGCTTGCCTTTAAATATTTACCGTATTTTTAATTTTGTATAATCACAAAAAATACATAAATAATTGTTTCTGTGCATTGTAAATCATAAAGACAATTAAAGCAGGATTCCATGTTTTCATATTTAATATATGTTGAAAGAATAGTTCTTGTAGGTACAGAGGAAGTTTAACAAAATAGTTTAAATTTCTTAATTTTTACAACAAATTGGCAAAATAATGTTTTGAATATTGAAGTTCCAGGAGAATAGGGTGGAACAATTTATTCCACCACTAAAATGTCTTAAATGTTGAGTAATATAAAGATAAATCTCCTGATATAATGTGTCCTGTAACTGTAAAATTGTTTTTTTTGTTTTACCTGCCATAGGGCTATGGATGAAATTCAGGTATTGTGCTAATACTGGCATATTTACATTGATGGATACTGTTAAAATGTGCATTGCCCTAAATAATTAAACTCAATTTAAAAACAAATTGCTCAATACATCTGCCTTTAGTCTTGGGTATTTGTTCAAAGTAGAAGACTCATATTTTATTATCAAAATGTAAAACAAATAATGTATGGCCTAGCAAGACCTTCAAGCTACACAGGTAAACACAAACTTCATATTTATTGGTACAATAACCACTCTAGAATTGAATAAAATGATTGGGCACTTTTGAAAGATCCTGTTATTGTATTTCAGTTTGAAATGGAATATCCTGAATAGAAACAGCCTTCAGCCTTTTCTCAAACAGAGTTATCTAATGAAGTACAGTTTGTCTTAAAGTAAACTAAAGAAGCGGTCAGCCATCTTTTACTCCTGTGTGCATCGATCATGGCCATGCCAAATGTTTGTGTGCGTGTCCGTGTTGTGTGTTAATCTTAATCACAAAGTAATCTTATTGCTCCAACTGCCTTTTTACCCTCCTTCATTAATTGCCTTTACTCCAAATGGGGATTGGAAGGGTGAGCTGTCAGTCCTGTGATTGGCAGGCACTGCTGGCTCTAAAGTCACCCCTCCCCCCGTACTCAGGTCAATGCAGCACCAGAGCTGTGGTAGTGGACTTACCCCCACCCCCATCCATCTGAAATAAGCTTTATTAGACATCCACATAGGTAATATGGCTCAGCATGTATAATCTAACACTAAACTCAGGCCCTATGGTGGGCCAGGCAGACTACTGCTCTCGCTATTTCCCTCTTCTGACCCTAAAAGTCCTTTTGCAAGACATGGTAACTTTTTTGGATTATAATTCAGAGCAAATCAATTAATTGCTCATGTTTTTTTTACCTCTCATTGGTTTAGGAACTCCTGTGAACCGCATTCCCATCATGGCCAAGCAAGTGCTGGACTTGTACCGACTCTATAAGCTCGTGACAGAGAAGGGAGGCCTGGTTGAGGTCATAAACAAGAAGATCTGGAGGGAGATCACCAAGGGTCTCAACCTGCCAACATCCATCACCAGCGCAGCATTCACTCTCCGCACCCAGTAGGTGTCTCTCTCTTTTGTAACAGAAATGGCAAACATGCACAGTGAGAGATATAATTGACTGTTCAAAGAGAGCAGAATGAGATTCTTTGTCAGAAAATACTCTCTTGGCATGCGCAGGACAAAATCGGCAAAGAGGTAAGATATACGTCATTGGCCACAGGGGTTCCAAAATCGTCACAAAC
Organism: Notolabrus celidotus; assembly: GCF_009762535.1. Taxonomy (NCBI): domain Eukaryota; kingdom Metazoa; phylum Chordata; class Actinopteri; order Labriformes; family Labridae; genus Notolabrus; species Notolabrus celidotus. The sequence goes on from NC_048277.1 coordinate 25,099,862, forward strand.
TAACAGTTCCTCAGAGCAGCTTTAAGATCAAAACATCTTATGCTAATAGTTTCTTAACTCTTGAGTGATTCCAGTTTATAAATTGATGCTTTAAGTTTGATAATTGAAATCAAGGCCATATTTTCGAAATATAATTGTGCCTCTTGAAACCAGATCATGTGACTCATATGAATCTTTTCCTGGCAGGTATATGAAGTACCTGTACTCGTTCGAGTGTGAGAAAAAGGGCCTGAGTTCTCCAGGTGAGCTGCAGGCTGCCATTGACAGTAACCGCAGAGAAGGCCGACGTCCCAGCTACACCAGCAGCCTGTACCGCTACACACCCTCTCCAGGTTCTGCCCCACATCCCCTCCTTTCTTCACCCACCATGCAGACCACCCCAACTGGACAGAATGGCCTGACAGCATCTGCTAGTCCAAATCCAAAGAGAAACATAGGTATGACACAGTGTAGTGTGTTACACTCTCTTAAGTTTCAAACTTTCTGTACCAATCCTTTCAAGGAGTCTGCAGCTTTGACCACCTTCATTCTTTGGTCAAGTTTAAGAAATTCCATTTTTAAACTTTCCTACTTTCCTCATCACTTTTAGTCGTATAAACTGCAACCCTGCCTCCATTTACTTTTTCAGTGATGTGGGTGAAATGAGGAATAAAGATTCTTGTGACCTCTAGTGGTGGAAAAATGTTCCTTCACATTTTAAAAAATTGAAATGAAAAAAACAAATTTCTCTCTGCTTCACTGTGGTGTTATGTTGATGGTTCATATTATGGCATATTTTGAACTACTGACATTTCATCTAAAGGGAAATGCTTTTTATAAGGACTATTACTCTGACTTAAAAACATCCTTTAATATGTTTCAATTTTAGATGAGATGTTGACCCCTGTCTTACCCAGCCGGCTGCCCATGGCTCTGGCACTGCAACAGCAGCAGTTGGCACAGGCTGCTGCGTTGGAGCATCTAAAAGAGAGGAGAGAGCGAGGAGGAGGAGGAGGAGGAAGACCCTCAAATGATGGTCCAGAGAAGAAAATGTTGCAGCTGGCTGAGGAGCAGCAGCGCCTCATGCAGCAGGCTCTCCAGCAAAACCTGCTGGCCTTGGCCACTCAATTCAACCCAATGAACCTCAAGCTTAACAATGGACAAGGTGAGCTGCCTCTGCTGTTAGATGTAATACATCATATTTTATATTAATTTAAGTGATGCTAGGAAAGTCAATTTATTGTTGTATTCTTTTATTTTTCATACAGAACCCAAACAGGATCTGTCTCTGAGTATCTCCACTAATGGAGCAGCCAGTATAAGTGTTTCCGTGGAAGTAAACGGCACTATTTACTCAGGTGAGTCATTCGATTTGAAAGGAAGCAGGGGTTTGTACTTAAACTTATTCTTCCTTACTATTCCACAAGATAAAGTACCCTCCCTACCGGCACCTCCTAAGTTTGGCTATCAACGTTGTATTTTATGTTTGTCCAAGAACTTTAGTGTAAAAAAACGTCTTGAGGTGTTACAGTAGATTATGTGAAGGACAGTTTCCTGTCTTGGAGAAGTGACAACATGTTGTCACAAACAAACAGGAAATAACGTGTTAATTAATTAGATTAGAGGTACTTGTAGGCAGATTTGTTACCTTCGGATAGAGCCACGCTAGGTGTTCAAAGCTTAGCTGACCTGATGGTGTTAGATTTATTTAGCCCTAGTTTGCAAACATGAGAGTGGTGTGGATCTTCTCATCAAACTCCTAGAAAATAGCAGATCAATTGAAAGCATTCCCAGATTAGTTCCTCTAATCAGAATCATTTTTGTTGGCCAGGTATGCTTGAACACACAAGGAATTTGACTTTGGTAAACTGTGCTCTCTTTGTACAAGGCATAAGAATAAGGCATAGAAATAAAAATGAAAATATAATAAAAATAAAAATATGATAATAATACCAATAACATCAGCTATAAATACAAAGAACAACAAATAGGCATGACTAATATGTACAGACTAAAATAATATGATAATAGTGCAGTGGTGAGTAGCAGAGGTAGTTTTAGATTTAAAAAAAAGTATATGTAGGTGACAGTTAAATAATAAAATAAATAAAATTAGTGAAATCTGCTTGGAGAATTGTTACATTGTATATTTGTCAGAGAGTATTTATCTGACAGGTATGACACTGTTATGTTTTAATGTTCATCAGAGTGACAGCCTGGGGGAAGAAACTGTTCTTATGGCGGGTTGTTTTGGCGCACAGTGATCTGTAGCACCTGCCGGAGGGGAGGAGTTTGAAAAAATTGTGTCCAGGGTGTGAGGGGTCAGTGATGATGCTACCTGCCCGTTTCCTGGCCCTGGACCGGTACAAGTCCTGGATAGGGGGCAGGTCTACACCAATGATTCTTTCTGCAGTCCTTATAGTCTGTCGCAGTCTGTGTTTGTCTAGTTTGGTTGCAGATCCAAACCAGACAGTGATGAAGGTGCAACTAATGTAACTGTACGTCATTCTTTTTGTTAGAGTATGTATGTGATAGCTGCTTCTAATGCCTGCTGTTTTAATGGAAATGGTCTATATAATTTTTGCATTGCAGGAAAGCTGTTTGCCCAGAAGTCAGCTGCTGCTGTGGCGTCTCAGGCTGTAACTATGGCAGGAACCAGCGGTTTCAGTGCCCTCTCCTCCTCACACAGTCCCTCGTCTTCATCATCCAACTCTTCCAAGGGACCAAACTAGGGCTTGGTAGTGTTAAAATCTAATCTAAGCATAATGATGACACTATATACCTCTAATGTCGACAAGTACTGTACGATTTCTTGGAAACAATCAACTGTAACATATGAAGCTGTTATGTTTTTTTTTTCTTGTGGTGTAATGTGCTTAAAATGAGTCATGTGAAGAGGACACTAATGTTTGAATTTACAGACTCCAAAATTAAATTTATGATAGATTCAGGTTTCTGTTAACCTTAGTGCCTGTTAGAAGCTGAAAATGTAGAGGCAGTCATGTCAATACATTATAGTGTATTATCTGTTTTGTAGCTGCCTTTTTCAAGAGTAGAACAGCGTGGTTGCCTAAGTGCAGCTGATAAAGACCAAAAAGCCTTAGCTCAGTGCCACAGCTCGTCTGTAACTATTTTGCTTTAAACATTTCACATTAGTGGTCAGGGATTTACAACATGCAAAACAAAAAAAAACAAGATGGAAGGTGTTTTTTAAATATTTTTCATTGTTTTATTTTACACTTTTATTTAATCATTTTCAGGATTACAAATGTATTTCTTGCTAGCTGTGAATCAAAGACAACATGTGAGAGAAGGTTTATGTCAGGAGTGATACAAATGTACCTCAGTACACTTTCCTTGTCGGTAAGTTTCTCTGGAATATCTTCTGCACTCAGGAATGACACATTACTGTTACACTGTACCTTATCAAATAATGCTGTGTTGAGTTTCTATAGACAGAGAATGTAACATTAATGACCTCAAGCTTTTGACAAGTAAACACTGAAACGGTGCTACCTCACTCTTTCTTGAGAAATATGCAATACTTAATGCAGCATGTGTGCATGAAGCCTTCTGCTGAAAGGCTTCTGATACTGTATGTGGACAATCAAGCAGACATGTCATTGCAAACTGATGTCACTGTAAAAACACGTTTTGGTCTTTGATTGAAATAATTCTTGGACATGTGGCCATGAGAAATAAACCAATCTTGTGTGCAGCAGAAAGACTGTTCTCTTTTTTGCATTGTCAAATTGTAAACCCTTTTTTTATGTTCCATAGACTGTATAAAAGAATAGATGGAACAACAGTTATCTTGTGGGAGCTCCTCCTGGTGACTGGCTGCAGTATACTGTAGGTCTTGAAGCCTGCAAAGATTTCAACTTGGTAGTGGTAGTGCTTGCTTGTTTCGATCTTTTCATTCTGCCATTTTGATGTAAAAGCACACCTTAAACTACAGTTTGAGGAAAGCATTTCATTTCCATCTCACATTTAAAGTCTATGTTTGAGATTTGAACCCAGAACTGTTTGATTGAAAGGCAGCATTCCTATCCACCACATAACAGGGCTGCTCAGCAGTGCTGGCCTTTTTGTTAGTTTCATTTCATGGTAGTTCAAAGCCCAGTTCAGAATTCAGTGAGGTGAAAGCATGTCAATGCCATCTAACAATCCCCTGTCTGGGATTTGAACTCAGCATCATTTAATTTGAAGGTGGCAGACCAAACCACCACACTACTGTGTCAGCTGTCAGTGCTGCCTTGTAAGGTTTTATGTATTTTGTAGTTTAAAATCATGGACCACATTCTGGTCGGAGAAAGCTTGAGCACTATAGTTTCACATTGATAGGTCCAAGTCTTGATTTGAACACTGAAACAGCAGTGCTTACCATTGTGCCAGTACAACACCAAGCCGATATCACTTGTAGGTCAATTGGTTTTCTAGTACATTTTGGTAGATCAAAATTTTGGACCACATTCCAGTAGGAGAAAGCCAGATTACTTTTTTCCACACAGAAAAGCTCCAGCCTAGATTCATTTTCAGCTTACTTTCGGCTTGGTCCAGCTTACCAAGAGTGCTACCCACCACACTTACATCCCTACTTGCAGTACTTACTCATGGGGGTTCCTAACTATCCATTTCACTCTGGTAGTTAGAAAATCGTAGTCCCCTGTGGAGAGGGACATTTTTGTAATTTAGGGTTAATTTAGTTTCCATTTCTGTCTGGGTGTTTAAAATAAAGGTTCAAACTCCTGTCGGAGAAAGTTACAACACTCCAGCTCCATTTGGGAGAGCCCTGGCTTAGATTGGAACGTTGACCCTTCTGTTGAGAGGTGAAGGAACTACCCACCACACTATAAGGCTACCTTGCAGTCCTAACTTATTTAGCATAACTTAGTTTTCATATCAAACACACAAAATCTAGGTCAACACTTAAGTTGGAGAAAGCCAAAGCAGTTCACTCCAAACAAGAAGGCCCTGTCTTGGATTGGAACCCTCTTCCCTTCCACTGTGAGACAGCATGTTACTTGCACCTTAGTAGTCAAAGTAGATATGAATTGACAAGATATGAGTAAGACAAGATGCCACCCCTACAAAAGTCTGTGCCCCAGTTTGGCTTGCTCATTCACAAAAGTCTGGTTCCACCCCTCCAAGTGAGGGTAGTATTCTCTCCTATAAACCTGTTACACAGTATTTAAAGTTCACATGGTTTTGGATCCAAAAACATGTTAATTTGATCTTCACCTCGACACCCCTGTTTGTAATATCTGTCTTAAAGAATCTTAACTGTTAAATGTTATGTTTTTTTTATTGCAAATTGTTCATTGGTTTCACAAAATGTGTTTTACATCACATTGCATTGATTAGGCAAATAATATAAAAATGAAATGATGTGTGGAAAATGTCTGGATTCATAGTGAATTCCTGAACCATGCTGCAGACCTGCAACAGAAGCTGCTCTAATGGAGATAAGAGCTCATGGGTCACAGGGTGGACGCGGGCGGATGAGCTGCAGGATTTACTCTTCCTCTTTGTCACTGCTGCATCGGCATCTGGATCACTGCAGAAGAAAGATGCTGCAGGCACGATTTAAAAGGAATTATGAAGTGGATCTCCGCCCACGGTCCCATCCGTCAGGGAAGGACAATACTGGTCATGTCACTGTACAGATGGGGAAATCACTATCCTGGTATAAAGACTGGAATAATGCAACGGGAAGAAAGCAAGAGGATTTTTTTTAAAGCTTTCACCAGCAAAGACATTTGTAATTCCTAAACTTTAACTTTGTCATCCTAAAGGGCGTCCATCTTGTCCCAGAAGGATGCAATGTGGGGATTTTGTCACATATATTATTGCTCAGACCTTAAACTACTGATTACAGATATGTTTCAAAAGGATCCACATGATGACAACAATGGCTTTGATTGATCCTGTGAGGCAGAACTACGTTGGGAGATATTTTCAGGACTGAAAGCCTGAATGTGTTGTTTTAAGACAAGCAAGTGATCTTCTTCAATGGGATCGTTGGGCTTGTACTTGCAGATCTTTTGAAACAGGCTTGGAAGGACCTTCAGCCCTTGATTATCACCATGCCTTACCAAGATGAAGAGTACCCAGATCAGCCTCTGTGGCAGTCTGTGCTGCTCTTCTGCTGTAAGGGGATGATTGAGGGCATCATGGTCATCCTCTTCTTCTGGCTTCTGGTGCAGGTCCTTTTCACCAAACAACTAGAAGGTATGCTGAAGAAAAAAATCCCCTTTTTTAGGTTAAAGATAAACACTTGTGTTCATATTTAGTAACAAAAACATTATAAGGAAATTTATTTTAAATGCCTAAGTGCTCATAGTAGTTTATCTTCTCATAAACACAGGCTGCTGAGATATTTATACCACAAATGATGCAGTTGTGAGGGTTAAATTCCACATTTCTGTGAAAACTAATGCAATTTTCATTTGTTATCAATTCTAACACACATCAGGTTTTAACATAGATTTTTGCACTGATCAAGACTGCTGTTCTCATTTTTTCTGTATAAAACAAGCTAATCAAAAAATCAAGTCCTCACTGCCTTAGAAGTTATTATAACAAAAAGCAACTATTTCTTAAATGTACACACAGGTATCTGCTTGTTGCTTAAAGGCAGACTTGACAGCATGTAGCCAAATTGAGAAATATTACATGTAAGTTGTTCCAGTCTTGCTGTCTGATTGATGTTATTATTCTTTCTCTGATCTTAATCCACTGTTATTCTTCTGTCTACAGTTCACCTCCAAATCCTTCTTTTAGTTGGACTGATTGTTTTCTGTCTATGTTTGCTCCTGGGATGTTGTATTTGTTGGAGCAAAAGTCAGATGTGTGTCACGAAACACAAAGATCCGGTGTCGTCAGCACAGTCCCCTGCTGAACCTTTGACCATTGCTCAGAGCCCACCTCCCTCTGCTGTGACCACAGCATCCAGAAAGCATTACGAGGAGCTGGATGGAGACGTGCTTGAGTACCCCTCCACCTTCACCAGCCCTGACTTTTCTCAGGGTGAATTTCCCTCTATGCAATTCGCTCACCAGGCTCAAGCTGCTTCTGAACAGAAGGAGCAGCCAAAGTGTTATTTTTCACTGCGTCGCTTTAGTACACCTCCACTGACAGCTCCTTTTTATAGACCTATAGATCACAGCCATGCTTCCCTGCCTGTCTTTCCCAAGCTGGGACTGTTGGCTAAAACCCGTAAGGCCCTTCAGAGGCACTGCACAGTGACTGGAAGTTTATCTTATAATGAACACAGTAGGCTCACCAGCTCGGGAGCTGTGTCTCCATCTATCCCTGAAGTACATATCCCATTGGCTCCACTCAACTATGGCTCCAATGCAATCTGTCAACAGCCAACATTACCAAAACCCTGCCTCCATTTCACTATGGCCTTCTCTCCAGAGCAGCAAACCTTGGCAGTCTCCATCCTCAGCCTGATTGGGACGCCTCACAAACTGGAGGACTTGTCTGTGCTGGGCAGCCTGCAGCCCCTGTACCCGTGCCCCATACAGGCCTCCGTCCAGAGAGGCCTCGGTCCTGAGAGCCCCAGCCTGCTGCTGCTTCTAAAGGTGAGCTCGGAGAAGGAGCTCCAGAAGTGTGTGCTGAGGATAGCCATATACACACGGGAGCCACCCAGCTTGAGAGGCAGCACACTGGGTGAAGTGGAGGCTGAATGTAGAGGGAGAGACTGGAGAGCAGAGAATCCATTTCACTTCACCAAAGAGCTTAACCCAAACAAGTGGAATCTGAAAAAGGTAAAAGTGTAATTAATCAATATTTTTTATAGTCCAGCTACAAAGAAATGTAACTACCTGTTAGGGAGCAACAGCATCTGTTCTTGGGCACCTATTGACCCCCCATATGAGAACTTTTAGGACTTGAACTTTACAGTTAAGCACAGATTGTGGACTCTATGGTCAAGAATGAAAAATGTGTGTCTTGATCAAAAAGCAGCTTCCCCCACACCTGTTGTATGAGCCTTTATTGCTGGATGGTTAGTTGAAACTATTGGCTGAAATAAGATGAGTCAACAAATGGTTGTCTGTGTTTTCGCCTGTCTTGTGTAATCTTATGTATGATTTGCTGTGTCTCGTGGTTGTATGTTTTCTGTAGTCTGTACAGTAAAACGTATCTGATTTTTTTCTTTGTTTACAAAAGATTTGAGCTGTATTTCCATCTGTGAAGTTTCACTCTCTGCTCTTTGAACTCTTGCCCTGACTCCAGAGTCTGATCTCCCAGGATGCACTGGTGTGTAAGGGGCTTAGCTGTCCTCCACAGATCTTCATCCTGCTCCAGTATCAGACTCTTGCACATCGCATCAAAGCCACGGTCCTCAGAGCGGACAACCTGGATGACCTTGCTCGCACGTCTCCAGAAGCCGGTAAAATCAGCATCTATCATGATTTAACTTTGACAAGAATGTAAACTTGTTAAAAGAGATCCCACAAGATCATCATGTACAGAGACATTATGTAAGCATGCGTGGGACATTTGCCACTCAAGGGCAGAGGTAAAATAATTCCCTATGTTTGCTTTTAATGTTTAGGAGATTAAATGATGTCTTACAGGACCCGAATGCTGCAGGAGATCATCCCTTTTTTAATGACATTGTGCTTTAATCCTTTGCTACTCACAATCCTCAGGAAAATGTTCCAATCTCATCTGGATCTCTGATCTGACAAATCTAATCTTTGTTTGCATTAGTCAGTCAGTCAGTCTGTCAGTCTGTCTGTCTGTCTGTCTGTCTGTCTGGGCATTACATTTTATATCAGGGAAACACATGCACCATGTCATTTTATGTTTCTAACTATTTCATTCACAGTATGTCACATACATCTGTTTGGATAACCACTTCTTGTTTAATAAAAGATTATGAAAGTATCTTTTATGAATATTTAGACTTCAGAATAACCATTCATTATTTCTTTTTTTTTTTAATTTTAGCTCCATATTTTACAGTTTTTGTGTTTGTCAACTTAAGTTTGGGCAGCATTTCAATCTGATTCCTGTCTTATGATAATACAGAATAAAGTGCCACCCTGTAGTTAGCGTGGTTGTAAAAAATAACAAAGTCCCATCTTTCCAGCCTCTGTTTGACCTCAGTTTATATGTTTAATAGCAATGCTTTGATATATATTTTCTGTAATCCCTCTGCATAGAATACCGGGTGGTGGTCAATCTACATCATGAAGGCAGTGTGATCAGCCGCAGTGAGACTAAAGCAGCCTCCTGTACAGTGTGGAATGCTTCTTTCCTCTTTGACTTGCCTCCAGGAGACATCTGTCAGCTGACGCTTATGTTGGAGTTTTTAATCATGCAGGTAAATATCACAATTGCAAGCTCACAAACACAGAATTAAGCCCTTTTTCTGAATAAACACATTTATTTGTTGTTTTAGTACCTGATTTAAAATCCATAAAACTGCCACTTTTTCTTTTGACAGAATCGGGTCCTTTCGGATTGTAAAGTTCTTGGTCAAGTCCTTATTGGTGCAGAGGCTGCAGATGCAGGACGAGCTCACTGGAGGGATATGTGTAGCCTGCAGGTGGAGCAGGCACGTTGGCACACTGTGCAACCTGAGCCTCTGTAAAGCTCTGACAAATGTGTGCTGAACAGTTGAGATCACCTCTGCCATGAAGTGAACACAGCTTATGACTCAATTTGTACCTCAAATGATGTGTTTACTGACATTGCAGGCATAATGGTGCAAATACATATTTACAATGGCCTTATTTTAATGTTCCAAACTGTGTTTGTTTTCTAGAGGAACATACTGTAAGAGCATTAAATGTCCTCATGAATGTAACAATGAGGGTCCAGAGTTTGTGTGCAGAACAAAGTACTTGTTCATGTTTTGGGGCGAACTTCTATATGTTGTTCGATTTAGCAGGATGTATTGACAATTTCTTCAATATCTTTCAAAGTAAAGGGAACAAAGAAATTCAATTAAATAAAGAAATAATTCTGTGAT